>NW_024717223.1:0-20000 GCF_018991925.1 Homarus americanus | reverse complement strand
TATGTATACAAAAATAAAAACCCTGAACTGACCCTTACTCCAATACGGGAGCCCTGAACTGACCCTTACTCCACTACGGGAACCCTGAACTAACTCCTACTCCACTACGGAAGCCCTGAACCAACTCCTACTCCACTACGGGAACCCTGAACTAACTCCTACTCCACTACGGGAACCCTGAACTAACCCTTACTCCACTACGGAAGCCCTGAACTAACCCTTACTCCACTACGGGAACCCTGAACTAACTCCTACTCCACTGGAAGCCTGAACTGACCCCTCTCCCACTACAGGAAGCTGCAGACTAACCCTTACTCCACTGGAAGCCCTGAACTGTATACTCCCACACAGAAGCCCTGAGACTAGCACTTCTCCTACGGAAGCCCTGAATAACCCTTACTCCACTGCAGGAAGCCCTAGACTAACCCATACTCCACTACGGAAGCCCTGGGCTAACCCTTACTCCACTACGGAAGCCCTGAACTAACCCTTACTCCACTACGGAAGCCCTGAACCAGCTCCTGCTCACTGCAGAGCAGACTAACCCTTACTCCACTACGGAAGCCTGAACTAACCCTTACTCCACTACAGGAACCTGAACTAACCCTTACTCCACTACGGAAGCCCTGAACTAACCTTTCTCACTACGAAGCCCTGAACTAACTCCTACTCCACTACGGAAACCTGAACTAACCCTTATACACTACGGAAGCCCTGAACTAACTCCTACTCCACTACGGAAGCCCTGAACTGACCCCTACTCCACTACGGAAGCCCTGAACTAACCCTTACTCCACTACGGAAGCCCTGAACTAACCCTTACTCCACTACAGAAGCCCTGAACTAACCCTTACTCCACTACGGGAGCCCTGAACTAACCCTTACTCCACTACGGGAACCCTGAACGAACCAACTCCTACCCACTGGCTGAAGCCCCAACCAACCCTACTCACTACGGAAGTTCTGAATCCAACCCCTACTCCACTACAGAAGCCCTGAACTAACCCTACTTCCACTACGGAAGCTCCTGAATCCAACCTCTACTCCACTACGGAAGCCCTGAACTAACCCTACTCCACTACGGAAGCCCTGAACTAACCCCTACTCCACTACGGAAGCTCTGAATCCAATCCCCTACCCACTACGGAAGCCCTTTCCTGAACCAACTCCTACCCACTACGGAAACCCTGAATCCAACCCTTACTCCACTACGGAAGTTCTGAACTAACCCTACTCCACCACGGGAACCCTGAACTAACCCTTACCCACTGGCTGAAGCTCCTGAACTAACCCTTTTCTCCACTACGGAAGCCTTCTGAACCAACTCCTACTCCACTACGGAAACCCCTGAACTAACCCTACTCCACTACGGAAGCCCTGAACTAACCCCTACTCCACTACGGAAGTTCTGGATCCAACCCTTACCCACTACGTGGAAGTCTCTTGAATCCAACCCTACCCACTACGGAAGCCCTGAATCCAACCCTACCCACTACGGAAGCCCTGAACTAACTCCTACTCCACTACGGAAGCCCTGAACTGACCCCTACTCCACTACGGAAGCCCTGAACTAACCCTTACTCCACTACGGAAGCCCTGAACTAACCCTTACTCCACTACAGAAGCCCTGAACTAACCCTTACTCCACTACGGGAGCCCTGAACTAACCCTTACTCCACTACGGGAACCCTGAACTAACCCTTACTCCACTACGGAAGCTGTGTGATGGACGTATCAAAAAATACTCCAAATCCATCACCGGAGTTGAAATAAAAAATCCTCACTGGAATATTTTTACAGAGCCGTTGAAGACAGTGGAAAAAATAAAGAAATAAATAAAATGTGGAAATAAAAATAATAATTAAATTTGATCTATAATGAAAGTTGATGAGGCAGTGAATGGTAAGAGAGAGAGGCATGTACCGTGTGGGAAGAGGAAGAGGAGGAGTAAGAAGAAGAAGAGGAGGAGGAGGAGGAGGAGGAGGAAGAAGAGGAGGAGGAAGAAGAAGAGGAGGAGCAAGAAGAAGAAGAAGAGGAGGAAAACGAAGAGAGGAAGAAGAGGAGGAGGAAAACGAAGAGAGGAAGAAGAGGAGGAGGAGCAAGAAGAAGAGGAGCAAGAAGAAGAGGAGGAGGAAGAGAATGAAGAAGAGGAGGAGGAGGAGGAAGAAGAGGAGAAGGAAGAAGAAAAGAACGAAGAAGAATAAGAATAGGAAGGGGATTGGGAGAGGAGGAAGATGAGAACTTTGGTGTTGGGTCTCATTATGTGTGTAGAGAGAGAGAGAGAGAGAGAGAGAGAGAGAGATAAAGAGAGTGACACAGAGAGAGAGAGAGAGAGAGTGACAGAGAGAGAGAGAGAGAGAGAGAGAGAGAGAGAGAGAGAGAGAGAGAGAGGAATGAACGTGTGCATCATTTATTACCGAGAGACCAGAGTGTTAGCTTAGTGTATGGGGGGATTCTGATTGGTTCCTGAGTATAAAGAGATATTTTGATTGGTTCCCGAGTAATTAAATAATACTCTGATTGGTTCCTGAGTATAAAGAGATATTCTGATTGGTTCCTGAGTAATTAAATGAGATTCTGATTGGTTCTTGAGTGTTAGCATAGTACATGGGAGATTCTGATTGGTTCCTGAGTATTAAGATATTATTCTGATTGGTTCCTGAGTATTAAGAGAGATTCTGATTGATTCTTGAGCGTTAGCACAGTGTATGGGAGATTCTGATTGGTTCCTGAGTATAAAGAGAAATTCTGAATGGTTCCTGATTATTAAAAGAGATTGACTGATTGATTCCTGAGTGTTATCAGAGAGTATGGGGGGTTCTGATTGGTTCCTGAGTATTAAGAAATGTTCTGATTGGTTCCTAAGTATTAAAGGATATTCTGATTGGTTTCCTCATAGTTAACAAAGTTCATGAAAGATTCTGATTGACAATACAAAAATCAACTTGGTCAAAGAAGGAACTATTATCGGAGAATGATTTATGATGTTTGATTTAAATTCCCGAAATAAAATGTTAAAACTCATTCTCATATCAATTATTTTCTAACCGGGTTATTTCATCATGGAAATTGTTTTGTTATGAATAAAGTTATAATTATCTTCTCTCTCTCTCTCTCTCTCTCTCTCTCTGACAGTCGACTACGCATGCGCCGATACTGAGGATATTAACAAAAGACAGTCAATGTTTGTTTACACCGTCAGCTGATCGTGTATGAGTCTTTGTTTACGATGTCAGCTGATATTTGTTTACATTCGGGTTCAATATTATCTCTGTTGGTTCACATCCTGGACACTGTGATTTAATGAGACTTTTTTTTCCCCAGTTTAGACCATTTGATCAGGTTCAGCCATCATCATTTAAGTCGGTTAGCCAATCAGGTTGAGTTTTTAGTCCCTGGTGTCATGGTATAAACCAATCAGAACCCATGTCTTGTTAACCTTGGAAATACGAAAACTTTATCTCTCGAAATTGATGAATCTTGGACTCGATGGAAGGTTAAGTCATCGTACTCAAGGGTTCATTTATCATCGTACTCGAGGAATAAAGTTACCGTACTCAAGGAATTAAATTATCGTACTCGAGGAGGTGGGTTTTATCGTCTCTCATGTTTGCTCTTAATGACATCATATTTCATTTTATTTTTCCCTTAATGACATCATGATTATATGTCTTTTTTTACCTTAATGACGTCATGTTTGGCAATCAATTCCACTCAATGGCCAAACACCCGTGACGTATTAGTGGGGCGGATGTCAACTAATTAACACAAACCTCCGGGACAGATGAAGGTGAGGTGAGGCTGTGGACCCTGAGGGGGGGGTGGGGGGAGGGAGGGGGTATGTTTTTGCAAGAGCTTAGAGAGGAGGAGGGAGTGGGAAAGGGAAGGGGGAGGGAAAAAGGGGAGGTAGGAAGACGAGGGAAGGAAGGGAGAAAAGGGTGGAGTTAGGAAGGGAAGGGGTTGTGTTTTTGCGAGAGCGTAGGGGGGGGGGTGAACATAACTCTTTTGCTTTACTTTTATCCTCTTCGCCACTGATCGGCTCGGTCACGTCTGTTACGCACTGTTGGCAAGTACTGGGCCTGTACTGGCTCCAGGTTGTTTCTGAACCTGCTCCAGTGTTGGTCAAGTCTGGTCACAACACACTGTAGCAGATTATTCCAAGAGTTTACAATTCTCGATCCCAAAAAGTTTTCCTCTCAATTTTCTGGACTTGTGGCTTCTTCAACCTTGAGCTGTGACCCCTTGTGGGGCGAGCGTCCGCCAGCTCCAGGTATAGACACTCGACTGAGTTATGTTTTTTGAGATGTTTTAAACTTCAATTAGGTCTCTCCTTACCCGTTTATAGTATAAGCTAGTCAGTTGCAGGCGTTCTAATCTCTCTGGGTAACTGAGGTGCCGTAGTGCAGGCACCAGTCTGTTGGCCCTCTTTTGAACATTTTCAACCAACTGACAGTCCCTAGCATATCCCGGGGACAGTACTCAGACGGGGAAGCACCTCACTCTTGAAGATCGTTACGAGGGACGGACCGTCTAGATATCTGAACGACCTTCTTATAAGACGTACTAGCTTAGTTGCTTCCTTCACCTTCTCACAATGGCCCGAGAACTTCAGCTCATTGTCAACCTACACACCCAGGTCCTTTTCGCATTCGGTCTTTATTAATACGGTTTCTTCGTTCCGTTGGGAGATGTGATACTCCTCCTTACCGTTGGGACGACCTAGATTCATCCTCTTACACTTGTTGACATTAAATCGTAACAGCCATTCGTGACCACTCCTGAACCAACCTACCTTCATCTACCCTAACCTAACCTAACCTAACCTAACCTAACCTAACCTAACCCTCGCTAATGTAAACACAAACATATATGCATAGCCTGAGTGAGACAGTGAGATACTTGGTTGAGATCTCATGTGACTGGCGAATCCAAGCTGTGTATGAATATGATTGGGAAGGAGAGATGAGATTATTCACTGATTGGTATGAGTCCTGCCAGTCCAAACTTGGTCTATGCAGTTGGAGTTGATCGATGTTTACTGCCAGACCAACACCATTGAGAGTCGGACGGATACTAACACGCAGGGAGACGCACAGATGGACAGACATGTACACACACACAGACATACAGAAACACTGACAGACACACAGGTACACACACACACACACACTCTCTCTCTCTCTCTCTTAGTGTCTAATTTCCTCTCGGGAGACGATGGTTGATACGAATATATATATTTTTTTTTTATTGTTGAGTTTGGCTTATGATGATTGTTTATGAACGCTATTTTAAAAGTAAAATGTATTCATAATAATGTATTAATTAATGTATTATGTGAACATAGGTGTGTTGTTTTACCAAGAAACTTAAAACAAGAAGAAGAATCAGACTTGTTAAAATTTAGTTTCTTAAAAGTGAAGGTCAACATTTAGAACTTGTTATTATTTTTCTCAAACTTAATTATAATTTTGTTTTTCACCGTCAACTTTTAAATTGTTTTCTAAATAACGTAAGAAATTTTGGTTGTAGGCGGCGTGATGGTCAGTTATCTATGAGGCAGGCGTGAGGTGCGTGGAGAGGTGTGTTGGTCTGTCGCACACACACACACACACACACACACACACACACACACATTGTATAATAAAGGTTCGCACGTACAGTATAATGGAAAATATATAACAATTAAATTCAGATGTAAAATACCTTGAAGGTCAGAACATCGTGAGTCAGAGAGAGGCAGAGAGAGAACATGCCGTCACTGGTGTTGTGGGTGAAGGAGGTCACCTGTAGTCTCGTGTGTAACCAGTGACCCTGTTTGACTTATTACCCTGGAGAGCTGTGAAAAAAGTGAGCGTTTGATGACAACTGAGCCGTAAAGTCTACCGTGAGCGCGAGAATTGTGTGTGATGGAGGCAGCAATGGGGAGGGAGGCAACGTGTTTGTCGGAATTCTTTGAGCGAGGTGAACGTGACATGATGAGTCAATATTTACTCTTGTGTTGGAGAGGTCGGCTCCCAGACTCGCTTCACTCCGCCCTCCCAATCTGAGCTTTTATTGATCTGACAGAAACACAAGTTGTTTAACCCTGCTGTCAGTCAGTGAGGTTTGTCGGTGTAGTTATGGAAAGTTACGGAAAAGTGATAGAGATATACTACCCGTCCACCTGGCTGGCCGTGTTCTATACATTTTTGTAAAGTTTTATATCAATGTGCAGTGGCAGAGGAGTGGGTACAGCGCACACCTCCTCCCTAATGGTCGCTGGTGGCTCCTCGGGGCACCGTCAGTCCATCCAACCGTGAATTAATTCCAAATGTTTTAATCAGTGAAGTGAAGGTGACAGAATACCTTGCCGGACACACAGACAGTCCTCCTTCTCTACCGGAGGCTTAATATTCAGTGTGTTGTGTCCGTACTGTACCAAAAGGACCGTCGGACATGTGAGGGGCACTCCCACTATGGAAGGCGGAGTAGAATGAGGAAGTCAAAGGTTTTCGACATTTAGATTCTCGTGTTAACGGTTGCAGTCATGTGTGTCACCACAACAGTGTATAGTCACCTGAGAACATTAATTTACTTACATATATTCCAGTGAAAAACTTTATGACAGCAGATGAGAACAGTGACGCATTAGTGCTTTAGGAGGGGGAGAGAATGTGTGTGTGTGTGTGTGTACGTCCGTGCGTGTGTGAGTGCGTGACGACCTTCAATAATCGGAATACACACATCTTGCATGGTGTAGGTCTTCCTCTACCTGACCCGGTGTGACGGTGTGTAGGAGGAGGGTCACGTACAGTACAGTGGTGACACGAGGTAGTGACCCTGACAAGACCAACCCTGTGCACGTTATATTATCTACCTTGTTATCCTGGTGGAGGCAGATGGTGAGCCAGGTACACTAACACAACCATACAGTATTCATAAACCAATGTCCTGGCGTCATGCTAACACACCAACCCTCTATTGGTATTACACGAGGCACTGTGCATCATTGTATAATTCTGTTGGTTTCCTCCTATCACCTGTTTATTACCATCTATACATACTTTCTATATATCTTCTTCTCCATAATGTTGTTGGTTTTCTATATCTCTCTTATACAACACTCTAATGGTGCTATATAGTATGCCTTATATGCTCCACTATTATATAGAAGCATATATACATGGTAGGTCACGCCCAACACGATCCTGGGGTAGAGAAGAGAAAATATTGTCAAAGTTACGACCATAAACTTCCAAAAAACTCCATTAGCTTAATATTTTTTTACCCCGGATGAAGTTACAATTTCTTCCGTGTGTGATATTTAGGAGTGTATGACTTGGCGATTTTTAGCGCTCAAGTTCCCAAGCTCACGGAAATAACCTTCTCGTTAGGCTTGAATTTCTTTTTTTTTTTGCTTGTTTTACTTGATGTTAAACTAAGCTATGTTGTGTTTGGGTAACTTGTCTTTGTTTTTTTCCCCCTTAGTCGTGAGGGAGAAATTACTGTAGTTTACCGTAAAGGAGAAAATGTGGTTTGATTTAGCGTTGAGGTGTGTGTGTGTGTGTGTGTGTGTGTGTGTGTGTGTGTGTGTGTGTGTGTGTGTGTGTGTGTGTGTGTGTGTGTGTGTACTGAGGTGACGGTCACACAAGAAGTTCTTTAGACAGTAAATTGTCAGCTGTCGTAATAATATTATCATCTACACACCTGAATCAACTACACACCTGAATCACCTACACACCTGAATTAACTGCACACCTGAATTACCTACACACCTGAATCAAAGGGAAGGAGGTAAACAAGAGGGTCAACCAGGGTCATTGAGAGGTTCCCGAGAGGTTCCCGAGAGGCCAGGTGTTATTGTCAGGTGGTGTCTGTGGTTGACCTCTGAGTGTAGCTAACTGTCTGTCTGTCTCGTAGCTGTTATTATTGTTATTGTTTTTCTTATTGTTGTTGTTGTTATTCTTCTTCTAGTTCTCCTCCTCCACCTCCTCTTTTTCCTTCTCCTCTTCATTTTCCTTCTCCTCTTCCTCCTCTTCATCAGTGTTTGACCTCTTGTCTGTCAAACTCATTACCACCAACAGCATAAAAAAGAGGAAAAAGAGGAGGAAATAAGGATGAAGGAGACGAAGGAGGAAATAAGGATGAAGGAAACGAAGGAGAAAATAAGGATGAAGGAGACGAAGGAGGAAATAAGGATGAAGGAGACGAAGGAGGAAATAAGGATGAAGGAGACGAAGGAGAAAATTAGGATGAAGGAATATTTTAGCAAGAGAGGATAGTGGAGGTAGGCAGAAGGTTAATAATTGGAGGAAGAAAGACAGGTCAGGTAAGGAGGAGGAGGAAGGTAGAGATGGAGGTAAAAGGGAGAAATGGAATAAGAAAAAGATGGATGAATATGATAATGAGTTGGTATGGATGACTTATGGTAGTGTTGGTATGGATGACTTATATGGTAGTGTTGGTATGGATGACTTGTGGTAGTGTTGGTATGGATGACTTATGGTAGTGTTGGTATGGATGACTTATAGTAGTGTTGGTATGGATGACTTATTGTAGTGTTGGTATGGATGACTTATGGTAGTGTTGGTATGGATGACTTATATGGTAGTGTTGGTATGGATGACTTATATGGTAGTGTTGGTATGGATGACTTATATGGTAGTGTTGGTATGGATGACTTATGGTAGTGTTGGTATGGATGACTTATATGGTAGTGTTGGTATGGATGACTTATGGTAGTGTTGGTATGGATGACTTATAGTAGTGTTGGTATGGATGACTTATGGTAGTGTTGGTATGGATGACTTATGGTAGTGTTGGTATGGATGACTTATAGTAGTGTTGGTATGGATGACTTATGGTAGTGTTGGTATGGATGACTTATGGTAGTGTTGGTATGGATGACTTATTGTAGTGTTGGTATGGATGACTTATTGTGGTGTTGGTATGGATGACTTATGGTAGTGTTGGTATGGATGACTTGATGGTAGTGTTGGTATGGATGACTTATATGGTAGTGTTGGTATGGATGACTTATGGTAGTGTTGGTATGGATGACTTATGGTAGTGTTGGTATGGATGACTTATATGGTAGTGTTGGTATGGATGACTTATGGTAGTGTTGGTATGGATGACTTAGTAGTGTTGGTATGGATGACTTTTATGGTAGTGTTGGTATGGATGACTTATTATGAGTGTTGGTATGGATGACTTATGGTAGTGTTGGTATGGATGACTTATATGGTAGTGTTGGTATGGATGACTTATGGTAGTGTTGGTATGGATGACTTATGGTAGTGTTGGTATGGATGACTTATATGATAGTGTTGGTATGGATGATGGAAGGGGGAGGGTGAGGTGAGACACGGAAGATTTTTATAAAATTTTGTGCTTCATTTAGTAAGATTCAATTAGAGTAATGAATACCACGTGTGTGTGTGTGTGTGTGTGTGTGTGTGTGTGTGTGTGTGTGTGTTCAGGAACAGTTACTCCACCAGTACCGCTGTTCCACACTTTGTAAATAAAAATAATACAATTTATTAAATATCGCCCCAAAAATTCACCACACGTAGATATAACACGTTAATAAACTTCTTTTTCTCTGTTTTTTTTCTTTCTTTTCTCCCTCCCTTTTCTTTCTTTCTTTCTTTCATTCTTTCTTTCAGGATTTAAAAAGACACGACCCTGAGACACAACGACGCCGGGACACGAATCCGGACACAGAAATTGAATCTGGCTTACAGTGTCCTGTGATCCGACTCCTGCAGTTTTTAAAGGGTCATTTCTGGGGCTCAAAGATGGCACGAGATCACGTCTTTGGGTGTGTGTGTGTGTGTGTGTGTGTGTGTGTGTGTGTGTGTGTGTGTGTGTGTGTGTGTGTGTGTGTGTGTGTGTGTGTGTGTGTGTGTGTGTGTGTGTGTCTTACCCACCTCTCTCTCTCTCTCTCTCACCATCATCGTGTGTTCCCAGTCGAGACCGTATTTGGATAATAAGACTGCATGATCTGTGAGCAAATCATGGAAAATCGAAGACTTGACAACTTGGTTTGGGAAAAAGAGTCATGTGGGGGAAGAGGATAAATTCCCTGTAGTTCATCGATAAGAGGATTATATCTACATAAATTATCCCGATATATGATTTTTTTGCTTTTTTTATTTTTTATGATTATGGGAAAGGTGGTACGTCATAATGAATGCTGAGATACCTGGATTATTTTATTGAGAGTATTAGATCACCTCAAGTTTAGCCCCTCCTCCCCCACCCCACCCCACCCTCCCAAGCTTATTTGAATATATGATTAAACTTCTAAACGGTAATATAATTAACCTAACCTACAACCATACACCAGAGACCACAACCCACATCACCCACCACTCACCCACCACTCACACCCACCCACCATCCACCCCACCCACAACAGGAACCAATCTACTAGGACTTGTTGACTGTCTCTCGTCATTGCTCTGGCGTATCTGAGGTGTCGATAACCAGTATTGAGGCTACACTAAGGTCACGAGCACGTGTGTAGTGAAAGGTCGCTGGTAATCAATATTTTAGAGGAGGGTGGGGTGGTTGGAGAGGCGAGGGAGGGGGCGTGGAGGAAGGCAGGGGTGTGGTGTTGGGTGGAGGACGTTGGGGGTAGGGTGGGGAGGAGGAGGAACCTGGGCCCAGAGAGAGGAGAAGGAGAAAGTGGCTAGAGACAGAGATCATTACAGTGCTACTCCCAGGCAAGAGACCCCTGACTTTACCTGAGGTGTCACTATGAAGGTCGAGTAATTTAGTGTTGGGTAGTAATGGTGTTTATATAGAGAGTTGTTGAGCGGGGTGGTGGGTACTGTTGTGTGTTTGGGAGGTGCTGTATCAACCTCTGTCAGCTTGTATCAGCCTCTGTCAGCTTTTGTCAGCCTCTATCAGCTTTTGTGGCCTCTGTCAGCTTGTATCAGCCTCTGTCAGCTTTTGTCAGCCTCTGTCAGCTTGTATTATGTGCAGTAACGACTGGTTTTAGCATATTAAGTGTTTGGTCGTCGGGGAAGTTGAAACTTGTACAGTCCAATTGAAAATATAATCAGGTAAACGATATGCTTCTTTTATGTAGTGACACATACCACCCACCCACACACACACCCACCCACACACACACACACACACCACACCCCACACATACACACACACACACACACACACACCCACACACACACACACACACACACACACACACACACACACACACCCACCCACCACACACACACACACACACCCACCCACCCACACCCACACACCCACCCACCCCACACACACACCCACCACCCACACCCACCCACCCACACCCACCCACACCCACCCACCCACCCACCCACCCACCCACCCACACACACACCACACACACACCCACCCACACCACACCCACCCATCCTTGACCTGAAGGTCAGACCTCCTCAGGTTGACCAGACTATTACCCCCACCGGAATATCAAGTTCTCGCCAAGTTACAATTTCATTTAGAAAGGAACGGAACCAGTGTTAAACAGAGGTGAACAGTGCTTAAGTCAGTGAAAACAACTCAACAGTAACAGTCGTACCCAGTTAACTTTTCACACAGTGAGGTGCCCAACCCGTGGTAAAGGCCCATGAGACCCAACAACAACCAGCGATGTGTTAATCCGTCACGATAGGAAGGCCTAAGATCAAACCTCACTCATATAACACCATCTGTGAGGGAATTACTACACCACATGTCCCTCATAACACCATATGTGAGGGAATTACTACACCTCGTCAAGTCCCTCATCACACCATCTGTGAGGAATTACTACACCACGTGAGGTCCCTCAAACACCATGAGACACCAACCCACACCAGAACCACAGGTCCCTCTAACACCATCTGGGAGGGAGTTACTACACTACGTGTTTGCTGTTCAACACCTACAATAATCTGTATGTTCATTGTATGTTCCTTTACCTTTCTCTAATGAAGGCTTTTGTTAAACCACCAATGTGTAATAAGTCATTTATGTCCAATGTATATTTTCAGCCTTCGGGCTGCAAATTTTCAATAAACCGTCAATTATTATTATTATTATTATTATTACACACACACACACACCCACACCCACCCACCCACCCACCACCCACCCACCCACCCACCCCCACCCACACCACCACCCACCCACCCACCCACCCACCACCCACCCACCCACCCACCCACACACACCCACACACACACACACACACACCCACACACACACCACACCCACCCACACCCCACACACCTCCACACACACACACACACACACACACACACACACACACACACACACACACACACACACACACACACCCACACCACCCACACACACACACACACACCCCACACACACACCCCACACACACACACACACACACACACACACCCCACCACACACACACACACACACCCACACACACACACCACACACACACACACACACACACACACACACACACACACACACACACACCTCTCACTCCTTATCTCTTCCTCGCATTATCTTTTTCCCCTGTCTTTTCCATCCGTCTATCCTTTCTCCCCGTCTCTCCCTGTCCACTGTTATTCAATGTTTACTAATCACTTTAATAGTTTTATTCACTCGTAAACATGATAATGAACACCTGCTTGAGCGCTTATAAAGGGTAATTCCATTAGATAAAGTTCTTGAGTAATAGGCAATTAATTATTTTTCATCAAGTATTGTATCGACCAGTGGCTGCTGCTGTATAGTTCTTGTACCGAGTGGCTGCTGCTGTATAGTTCGGTATGCCAGGTGGCTGCTGCTTTCTTATGATTTGTTGTACCAGTGGACTGCTGCTGTATAGTTTGTTGTGCACCGGTGGCTGCTGCTCGCCCATGGTTTGTTGCAGCCGCCGTGGCTGCTGCTCAGCATAGTTTGTTGTACCAGTGGCTGCTGCTGTATAGTTTGTTGTGCCGAGTGGCTGCTGCTGTATGGTTTACATTGTACCGAGTGGCTGCTGCTGTATAGTTTGTTATGCCGAGTGGCTGCTGCTGTACTTGGTTTGTTCATGCCGGTGGCTGCTGCTGTATAGTTTGTTGTACCGAGTGGCTGCTGGTGTAGCAGTTTGTTGTACCAGTGGCTGCTGCGCTGTATGGTTTCGGTGTACCGGTGGCTTGCTGCTGTATGGTTTGTTGTACTGGTGGCTGCTGCTGTATGATTTGTTGTTGTACCGGTGGCTGCTGGTGCTTATGGTTTGGTATATACCGGTGGCTGCTGCTTTCAACCATAGTTTGTTACCTTGCCGAGTGGCTGCTGCTGCATGGTTGCATTGTACCGAGGTGGCTGCTGCTGTATAGTTTGTTGTAACGGTACGGCTGCTACTGCGCCGTTTATTTGTACCGAGTGGCTGCTGCTGTATGGTTGTTGTGCCGGTGGCTGCTGCTGTATGGTTTGTTGTAACGAGTGGCTGCTACTATAGTTTGGCTGTACCGAGTGGCTGCTGGTGTATAGTTTATTTGTACCGAGTAGCTGCTGGTGTATGTGGTTGTTAACTACCAGTGGCTGCTGCTGCTTATAGTTTTGTTGTGCCGAAGTGGCTGCTGCTGCCTGGTTTATTGTACCGAAGTGGCTGGCTGGTGTATATGGTTTGTTGTGCAGTGGCTGCTGCTGTATGGTTGTTGTACACCGAGTGGCTGCTGCTGTATGGTTGTTGTACTTCCAGTGGCTGCTGCTGTATAGTTTGTTGTACCGGTGGCTGCTGCTGTGGTTTGTTGTGCCGAGTGGCTGCTGTATGGTTTTACAATTACGCCGCCAGTGGCTGCTACTGTATAGTTTGTTGTACCGAGTGGCTGCTGCTGCTTATCAGTTTGTTGTGCCAGGTGGCTGCTGCTGTATAGTTTGTTGTGCCAGGTGGCTGCGCCAACAACATAGTTTTGTTTGTACCGGTGGCTGCTGCTGGCCATGGTTTGTTGTGCCGGTGGCTGCTGCTGTATAGTTTGTTGTACTGGTGGCTGCTGCTGTATGGTTTGTTGTTGTGCCGAGTGGCTGCTGCTGTATGGTTGTTGTACCGGTGGCTGCTGCTGTATAGTTTGTTGTACCGAGTGGCTGCTGCTGTATAGTTTGTTGTTGTACCGGGTGGCTGCTGCTGTATGGTTTGTTGTACCGGTGGCTGCTGCTGTATGGTTTGTTGTGCGGATGGCTGCTGCTGTATGGTTGTTGTGCCAGTGGCTGCTGCTTGGCATAGTTTGTTTGTACCGGTGGCTGCTGGTGCTGGTTGTTATGCCGAGTGGCTGCTGGCTGTATGGTTTGTTATGCAAGTGGCTGCTGCCGCATAGTTTGTTGTACCGGTGGCTGCTGCTGTATGAATTTGTTATGCCGAGTGGCTGCTGGTGTATAGTTTGTTGTACCGAGTGGCTGCTGATGTATAGTTTGTTGTACCGGTGGCTGCTGCTGTATAGTTTATTGCCAGTGGCTGCTGCCATATGGTTGTTGTTGTGCAGTGGCTGCTGCTGTATGGTTGTTGCTTGCCGAGTGGCTGCTGATGCTGCCGGTTGTTGTACCGAGTGGCGTACTGCTGCTGGTTTGATGTGCGGAAGGTGGCTGCTGCTGTATGGTTTGTTGTACCGGAAGGTGGCTGCTGCGCAGCGCCAGTTTTGTTGTACCGGTGGCTGCTGATGTATAGTTTTGTTACCGGTGGCTGCTGCTGTAGTTTGTTGTACCGAGTATGCTGCTGCTATGGTTGTTGCCACCAGTGGCTGCTGCTGTATAGTTTGTTGTGCCGAGTGGCTGCTGATGTATAGTTTGTTGTACCGAGTGGCTGCTGATGTATGGTTTGTTGCCAGTGGCTGCTGCAGCATGGTTTGTTGTACCAGTGGCTGCTGGTGTATAGTTTTGTTGCATGCCGAGTGGCTGCTGCTGTATGGTTTGTTGTGCCAGTGGCTGCTGCTGTATAGTTTGTTATGCCGAGTGGCTGCTGCTGCTTATGGTTGTTGTACCAGTGGCTGCTACTGTGGTTTGTTGTACCAGTGGCTGCTGGTGTATAGTTTGTTGTACCAGTGGCTGCTGCTGTATAGTTTGTTGTACCAGGTGGCTGCTGCTGTATAGTTTGTTGTGCAAGTGGCTGCTGCTGTATGGTTGTTGTACCAGTGGCTGCTGCTGTATAGTTTGTTGTACCGAGTGGCTGCTGCTGTATGGTTTGTTGTACCGAGTGGCTGCTGCTGTATAGTTTGTTGTACCAGTGGCTGCTGCTCGCGCCAGTTTGTTATGCCGAGTGGCTGCTACTGTATGGTTTGTTGTGCGAGTGGCTGCTGCTGCTGTGGTTTGTTTGTACCGGTGGCTGCTGCCATATGGTTTATTGTACCGGTGGCTGCTGATGTATAGTTTGTTGTACCGGTGGCTGCTGCTGTATGGTTGTTGTGCCAGTGGCTGCTGATGTATGGTTTGCGCAGTGGCTGCTGCTGTATGGTTTGTTGCCGAGTGGCTGCTGCTGTATAGTTTGTTGTACCGGTGGCTGCTGGTGTATAGTTTGTTGTGTGCCAGTGGCTGCTGGTGTATAGTTTGTTGTGCCAGTGGCTGCTGGTGGTTTGTTATGCCAGGTGGCTGCTGGCCTGGTTGTTGTACCAGTGGCTGCTGCTGTATGGTTTGTTGTACCGGTGGCTGCTGCTGTATAGTTTGTTGTTGTACCAGTGGCTGCTGCTGCTTATAGTTTGTTGTGCCGAGTGGCTGCTGCTGCTTGTAAGTTTGTTGTACCGGTGGCTTAACAACAGCCATGGTTGTTGTACCAGTGGCTGCTGGTGTATAGTTTGTTGTACCGAGTTGGCTGCTGGTGCCATGGTTGTTGTGCCGAGTGGCTGCTGCTGTAGTTTTGTTGTACCGGTGGCTGCTGCTGTATAGTTTGTTGTACGGTGGCTGCTGCTGTTATGGTTGTTGTACCGAGTGGCTGCTACTGCTTATAGTTTGTTGTACCGAGTGGCTGCTGGTATATGGTTGTTGTACCGAGTGGCTGCTGGTGTATAGTTTGTTGTACCGAGTGGCTTCTGCTGTATAGTTTGTTGTGCCAGTGGCTGCTGGTGGCCATGGTTTATTGTACCAGTGGCTGCTGTAGCATAGTTTGTTGTACCGAGTGGCTGCTACTGTATAGTTTGTTGTACCAGTGGCTGCTGCTGTATGGTTTATTTGTGCCAGTGGCTGCTGCTGTATGGTTTGTTGTACCAGTGGCTGCTGCTGTATGGTTTGTTGTACCGGTGGCTGCTGCAATTAACATACATAGTTTGTTGTACCGAGTGGCTGCTGGTGTATAGTTGTTTTGTAACGAGTGGCTGCTGCTGTATAGTTTGTTGTACCGAGTGGCTGCTGGTGTATAGTTTGTTTGTGCAGTGGCTGCTGCTGTATAGTTTGTTGTACCGGTGGCTGTTGCTTTATAGTTTGTTGTGCCGAGTGGCTGCTGGTGTATGGTTGTTGTACCGGTGGCTGCTGGGTGTATGATTTGTTGTACCAGTGGCTGCTGGTGTATGGTTGTTGTACCAGTGGCTGCTGCTGTATGGATTGATTGTGCCGAGTGGCTGCTGCTGTATGGTTTGTTGTACCGAGTGGCTGCTGCTGTATAGTTTGGGTAACCAGTGGCTGCTGCTGTATAGTTTGTTGTACCGGTGGCTGCTGCTGTAGCGTGGTTGTTGTACCAGTGGCTGCTGCTGTATGGGTGTTGTACCCGTTGGCTGCTCTACCATATGGTTTGTTATGCCAGTGGCTGCTGGTGTATGGTTTGTTGTACCGAGTGGCTGCTGCATATGTTGTTGTGCCGAGTGGCTGCTGCTGTATAGTTTGTTGTTGTGCCGGTGGCTGCTGCTGTATGGTTGTTGTACCAGTGGCTGCTGCTGTATGGTTTGTTGTGCTGGTGGCTGCTGCCAGCATAGTTTGTTGTGCCGAGTGGCTGCTGCTGTATAGATTGTTGTGCGAGTGGCTGCGCCACTGCCCATGGTTTGTTGTACCAGTGGCTGCTGGTGTATAGTTTGTTGTACCAGTGGCTGCTGCTGTATGGTTTGTTGTACCGAGTGGCTGCTGCTGTATGGTTTGTTGTGCCGAGTGGCTGTTAACCAGCAGCACATGGTTTGTTGTACCGGTGGCTGCTGCTGTATGGTTTTGTTATTGCCGGTGGCTGCTGCTGTATGGTTGTTGTGCCGGTGGCTGCTGCTGTATGGTTTGTTGTTGCCGGTGGCTGTAACAGCCATGGTTGTTGTACCGGTGGCTGCTGCTGTACTGGTTTGTTCTACCGAGTAGCTGCTGTAGTTTGTTGGCGCGAGTGGCTGCTGCTGTATAGTTTGTTGTACCGGTGGCTGCTGCTGCTGTAGTTTATTTATGCGAGGTGGCTGCTGCTGTATGGTTTGTTGTACCAGTGGCTGCTGCTGTATGGTTGTTGTACCGAGTGGCTGCTGGTGTATAGTTTGTTGTACCGGTGGCTGCTGCTGTATGGTTTGTTGTGTACCAGTGGCGCTGCTGCTGGCATGGTTTATTTGTACCGGTGGCTGCTGCTGTATAGTTTGACCCCTTGCCGTGTGTGGCTGCTGCTGTATGGTTTGTTACCGAGTGGCTGCTGCTGTATGGTTTGTTGTGCCGAGTGGCTGCTGGTCGCCGCATAGTTTGTTGTGCCGGTGGCTGATGCTGTATGGGTGTTGTGCCGAGTGGCTGCTACTGCATGGTTTGTTGTACCGGTGGCTGCTGGTGTATAGTTTGTTGTACCAGTGGCTGCTGCTGCTGGTTTGTTGTACCGGTGGCTGCTGCTGTATAGTTTGTTGTGCCAGTGGCTGCTGCTGTATGGTTTGTTGTACCGGTGGCTGCTGCTGTATAGTTTGTTGTACCGGTGGCGCAACAACAGCCGCCAGTTTTGTTGTACCAGTGGCTGCTGCTTTCAACTATGGTTTGTTGTGCCGAGTGGCTGCTGCTGTATGGTTTGTTGTACCAGTGGCTGCTGCTGTAGTTTGTTCTGCGGTAGCTGCTGCTGTATAGTTTGTTGTGCCAGTGGCTGCTGCTGTATAGTTTGTTGTGCCAGTGGCTGCTGCTGTATAGTTTGTTGTACCGGTGGCTGCTGCTGTATAGTTTGTTGTACCGGTGGCTGCTGCTGTATGGTTGTTGTACCGGTGGCTGCTGCTGTGGTTGTTTGTACCAGTGGCTGCTGTATAGTTTGTTGTACCGAGTGGCTGCTGCTGTATGGTTTGTTGTACCGAGTGGCTGCTGCTGTATAGTTTGTTCTACCGAGTGGCTGCTGCTGTGGTTGTTGTGTGCCGATGGCTGCTGCTGTATGGTTTGTTGTGCCAGTGGCTGCTGGTGTATAGTTTGTTGTACCGAGTAACTGCTGCTGTATAGTTTGTTGTACCGGTGGCTGCTGTATATTTGTTGTACCAGTGGCTGCTGCTGTATGGTTGTTGTACCGAGTGGCTGCTACTGTATGGTTTGTTGTACCGGTGGCTGCTGCTGTATGGTTGTTATGCCGAGGTGGCTGCTACTGTTATAGTTTGTTGTACCAGTGGCTGCTGCTGTAGTTTGTTGTACCGAGTGGCTGCTGCTGTGTAATTTGTTGTTGTGCAGTGGCTGCTGGTGTATAGTTTGTACCAGTGGCTGCTACTGTATAGTTTGTTGTACCGAGTGGCTGCTGCTGTATGGTTTGTTGTACAGTGGCTGCTGCTGTATGGTTTGTTGTACCGAGTGGCTGCTGTATGATTTGTTGTACCAGTGGCTGCTGCTGGCATAGTTTGTTGTGCCGAGTGGCTGCTGCTGTATGGTTTATTTGTACCGAGTGGCTGCTGCCTGTATGGTTTGTTGTACCGGTGGCTGCTGCTGTATGGTTTGTTGTACCAGTGGCTGCTGCTGTAGTTTGTTGCCGAGTGGCTGCTGTATAGTTTATTTGTACCGGTGGCTTGCTGCTGTATACTTTATTTGTACCGAGTGGCTGCTGGTGTATAGTTTGTTGTGCCGGTGGCTGCTGCTGTATAGTTTGTTGTGCCGAAGGTGGCTGCTGCTGTATGGTTTGTTGTTGTACCAGTGGCTGCTGGTGTAGTTTGTTGTACCGAGTGGCTGCGGTGTATGGTTGTTATGCCGAGTGGCTGCTGGTGTATAGTTTGTTGTACCGGTGGCTTGCTGTATAATTGTTGTGCCGAGTGGCTGCTGCTGTATAGTTTGTTGTACCGGTGGCTGCTGCTGTATAGTTTGTTGTACCGGTGGCTGCTGGTGTATAGTTTGTTGTACCGAGTGGCTGCTGTAGCATGGTTTGTTGTACCGGTGGCTGCTGCTGCTTCATGGTTGTTGTACCGGTGCTGCTGCGCCTTATAGTTTATTGTACCGGTGGCATGCTGCTGTGTAGTTTGTTGTGCCGAGTGGCTGCTGCTGTATAGTTTGTTGTTGTACCTAGTGGCAGCTGTCGTAGTTTGTTGTACTGAGTGGCTGCTGCTGTATGATTTGTTGTACCGATGGCTGCTGCTGTATGGTTTGTTGTACCGAGTGGCTGCTGGTGTATGGTTTGTTGTACCGAGTGGCTGCTGGTGTATGGTTGTTGTGCCGGGTGGCTGCTGCTGCTGTATAGTTTGTTACCGGTGGCTGCTGGTGTTAGTTGTTGTACCGAGTGGTGGCTTAACAGTGCATAGTTTGTTGTGCCAGTGGCTGCTGGTGTATGGTTTGTTGTGCCAGTGCTGCTGCTGTATGGTTGTTATGCCGAGTGCTGCTGGTGTATAGTTTGTTGTACCAGTGGCTGCTGGTCGCCATGGTTTGTTGTGCAGTGGCTGCTACTGTATAGTTGTTGTACCAGTGGCTGCTGGTGTATGTAGTTTGTTGTACCGAGTGGCTGCTGGTGTATAGTTGTTATGCCAGTGGCTGCTGCTGTATAGTTTGTTGTACCGAGTGGCTGCTGCTGTATGGTTTGTTGTACCGAGTGGCTGCTGGTGTATAGTTTGTTGTGCCGAGTGGCTGCTGGTGCCTTTATGGTTTGTTGTACCATTGGCTGCTGCTTTTCTTCATAGTTTGTTGTACCGGTGGCTGCTGCT
>NW_024717222.1:0-18988 GCF_018991925.1 Homarus americanus | reverse complement strand
TTAATTACCACTGGTTAGAGGTGTGGTGTAGATGTTTCATAGTTTAATATTTATAAACAGGCAGCTAATGAGGTGATAATCTTCACGGCCAGGAGGAGTGGTACTGACAGCCCGACGGTGTGTTCAGTGTATCAGAGGACTGTATCTGTTAACATATAGCATGAGACTTGGACTGCTGCTGTACTGTGGCCCTGACAAGATCATGTAGTGCGGGACATCACCAGATACTCCTGCGTTGGCCTCAGACATATTCCCAAATTGATGCTGTGTCCTTTTACTGGTGGGTAGTGGACATGTTACTGCTCCAGTAGACATAAATTATAATTTATTTATTTCACGTTAGTGGGAGTAGTAAAAGTTACCTTATATTCAGAGTAAAAGGAGGTATGACCTGAACGACTGGTGATAAGTATTCAAGGGTCTTATGCTGTGTTGGTGTGTGAGTTGTTACTGTGTGAGCCGCTGTCCACAAGGACCTCTACCCACACTACGCTCGACCTGTGGATGGGCCAGTAATTATGGTTACTCACTATACTATCACCATCGACCTGTACCAGCCACTTGTAATACCCAAAGCTCACTAGTAACGTCGATTATATCGTATATTAAATGTTCATCTCTTTATTTGTACGCCATTCCATGCTAGATTATACGAACCTGGCATGCTATCACCGTGATACGAACAGTAGGCAGGATACAGTCGCCATAGGCATGATAGGTAAGGTAGAATGTAAACCAGCTTATTCATGCTACCCGTCGTCACCTCCTCCAACATTCATCCGGCGCATATAGAGCGACGACATCCACTCCTACGTGTCATCCATCAGTCCAAGTAAAATAATGATTACCACATCCATAGTGGATTATATAGCACACACACACATAATAATGGAAGCCCCTCGAAATCGAAGATGGCCGGCCCAAGGGCCTCCTAGGCGTGAATTTGTTAAAGTGTAGAAGCTGTCGCCAACACAACTACCTCACCCTAAGTTAACGAGCTGCATGACCCAGTGTCAAGGAATAGTCCGAGAACACTGGACAGCTCGCCAACTGCATTGGCTAACCATTACCCCGGAACACGATCCGCAAATCGATTAACATCCAGGGTACCAATTACTGCTGGGTAGACAGAGGCAAATGGCGTAAAGAAACTTGCCCATAGTTTCACCCTGCCCGAGGATCGAACTCGGGCAGGATGCTGACCATTTCACCACAGGTCACACACACAAAAACACACACACACACACACACACACACACACAAGACCCACGTCAATAACTCACCATTTATTACGTGGAGGATCCCTCACGAGGCTCCTACAGTGTGTTGCCACTTTATCATCCACCAACTTACACACTATCATACTGCTCCTGGAAGACACTGAACACACCGTCGGGCTTTCAGCACAACTCCTCCTGGCCGTGAAGATCATCACTTCATTATGCTGACTGTATATAAATATGAAACATCTACGTCACATTTCTTATTGACTTTCTGCCTCATTTTTACACAATTGCAGGTCACAATTGTTTCTTTTACCTTGACAACACAACATACATATAATGTTTCTCTCTTTTATTATTATTATTATTATTATTATTATTATTATTATTATTATTATTATTATTATTATTATTATTATTATTATTATATTTTCGCCTCCCAGGCCCTAATGTGGGTCATTGACCTGTGACCTGACTAATCTCGTAAAAAAAAAACTGTGAAGAATATGTCAATAAGTTACTGGGGACTGTATACCGATAACATTACATGAGTTACTGGTGCCTATAATTATAACTATAACATTAGTTTATATCTCCCACCCAGCGAGGATAATAGAAATAATGAAATATGAGTACTTGTGATCGTAATTCAAAACTTGTGCACCAGCTGACTAACGTCTCAGGTTGACTCACTGTATCTCCTTAACTCACAGAAACAAACACCAAAGTCTCGGTGTGTTGTGGACGCCACTATAAAATAAGTAATAATATATCAAGATATGACAGTAGATACTCTTAGCGTCACTAGCCAGTGTTGCCTCTCTGTCTTAAAGAGAAATAGAGGAAAAGTCTCAACCTTACTCGGGGTCCAGCGGGACCTTCGCTAGCATCACTCCTTGGGGGCGTGAGGACGGCTGTTCTGGCCCTCTCGGCGGAGTCCTGAAGACCCTCAGTTGCCTCAGCACCTAAGGAGATTGGCGAAGAAGGGTGGCCTATGGGATCCAATCGGCGGAGTTCCTGACGGTTCCGGGCTGCCCTTGCCAATACATGCTAGCAGTGTTTCGTAACTAAAAGTATTTCGGCCCAAACAATCTAAATTTTTAATGGCTGTCAATGTTGTTCCTCGTGCCAGCAGCCTGGAGGCCATTGGTTCATCTCTACACCCGTGGGAACAACCAAGTCGGTTGTGTACAACAGCGTCAGAGAATTATAGCAGGCTTACAGTGAGAACGGCACCAGTGTCTTAAGGCTCATTAAGGCATCACGTATCGGTTAATACAAAAGGTGTTACCAAGTTAATGGCCGACAATCCAGTTTTTATTGTCATTTTTCCTTCTGATTTTTTTACACTTTAGTTTACATTTGTATTAAATTTAACACTTACTGTCATTTTTTCCTTACAGTAATACATACAAATGAAAAGCTTCATACAAAACATAACGTAACGTAACGTAACGTAACGTAATCTGCTTTAGGTATATTGGAATATCTTATGAGTGTAAATGACGACTTATATGAAACAGTGATAATATTATTATGTGTAAATTAATTTACATTATTATAACAATAAAAAGTATTCCTTTACCCCTACTTAGCGGACACACACACTGGCCATAGGTGACCATGTAGGTCATCATATTAGGTCCACGTGAATAGTTGAAGTAACTTAACCTAAAGGAATATTACTTAACTCTTATCTTTATAAACACAGGATGATCATGACGCGTTATATGATATATTCTAAACAATGTAAATGTCAACATAAGTTTGGGAGAAAAACAACTAAATCTAAAGTTACTTAAACAACAGTAAAGACTTAAACTGTACACATGAGACGAAAACAAATATCATAGTAATAAATGTAAGTAATAAATAACTAATTAAACCCTGAAACTAAATACGTATATTTAAATGTTCTTTGTCTTTTATATTATATTGTTCACACAGTAATGACTTTAACACATATTGAAACAATTAAAAGAAAAAAGAAAAAAAACACCGATCAACCTCGACCCGGAGGGCCAGATGACCCCTGGACAGCTCCGAGCTTGACCAGCACGTTCGTGTTTATATCATTATCTCGACTGAATTATATTACAAAGTCACTTATGAGTTTTTCAATGTTGTTTTGATAATATTTATTTATTCTCACCTAATTGTTAACAACTAGCGTATTAAAGAAAACGACCACAACTAAATAAAGGCGGAAATTCACGGAGGTAACTTGGTGTAACTGGCTAGACTCCCCGAGGTGCCACAGACCTGCCATCGTCTAGTAGTCTTTCATCGTGTAGCACAACTGAGGCTATACATACGAACACGTTTACTATATAGCTGAAGTATTTTACACGTTTCTTATACAGCCACTACTGAGAGAGGGGGAGGGAGGGACGGAAGGGGGCTACACGATGAACCCATAAATCAGGTATAGCTTGTCGAGGACGGGCTACGGGGCAATGTAAGCAATGGGGCTACTAAGACTATAGGTATAGGCTCCAAGTCCACGCCAGGCCAGGCCTGAGATGATGACGTCACTAGCAGCGTCCTCAGCGGATATTACACGACTTGTATCTCTCATCCATCTCTCCCTGGGTGAGGAGGGGGAGGAAGGGGAGGGGGGGAAGAGGGAGGGGGAGGAGAGAGGGGGAGGGGGAAGAGGGAGGGTGAAGGGAAGGAGGGAGAGGGAGGGGAGGGGAGGAGGGGGGAGGGGAGGAGGAGGGGGGAGGAGGGGAGGGGAAGGAGGGGGGAGGAGGAGGGGGGAGGGGAGGAGGAGAGGGGAGGGAGGAGGAGGGGAGGGGAGGGAAAATAGGAGAGGGAGGGGAGGGGGAAGGAGGGGGAGGAGGGGGTGAGAAGGGGGAGGGGGAGGGGGGGGAGGAGGGGGGGAGGGGTGAAGGAGGAGAGGGGAGGGAGGAGGGGAGGGGAGAGGGGAAGGAGGGGGAGGGGAGGAGGAGGGGGGGAGGGGGAGGAGTAGAGAAGGAGGGGGAGGGGAAGGGAGGGGGAGGAGGGGGAAGAGGAGGGAGGGAAGGGGAGGAGTGGGGAGGAGGGGAAGGAGGAGGGGAGGAGGGGAAGGAGGAGTGGGGAGGAGGGGGAGGAGGAGAGGGAGGAGGGGGGAGGGGAAGGAGGGGAAGGAGGAGGAGAAGAGGAGGAAGAAGAGGAGGGACGTAAAGGGGAAGAAGAAGAGGCGGAGGAAGGAGAAGGAAGAAGATAAGGAGTAGGAGGAAAGTGAGAAGGAAGAAAGAAGGAGGAGAAAGAGGAGAGAAGAGAAAGAAGATGGAAGAAAGACAGAGAAGGGGAGGGGAGAGGAATGGTCACAAAGCGAACAGCAACAAGTTTCAGTGTTGGTGGTGGTGGTGGTGGTGGTGGTAGTGGTGGTGATAACAGCAGTGGTCACGTTAGTAGTAGTATAAGTGGTGATTATAAGTGGTGCAGATGACGTGGTGGTGAGTGGTGATACGTGGTGGTAGTCACAGAAATGGTGGTGGTAGTGATGATAATAGCTGTGGTAGTGGTGGCAGTAGTAGTGGTGGTGATAATAGCAATGGTCACACAGTCCTGTCGTAACTTGCTGGCGGGTCTCAGGTGACATGTCGGGGCGGAAGGGGACAAAACAAAGCCTCGGCATCCGTCACCCCCTCCTTCCCTCCCAGACAGTTAACAGTCACAAAACGTCTCGACCTGTAAACATCTCAGCCCTGGGAACACTCGCAGAAACCGGAGAGAGTCCCTGAGAAAACCCTAAAGAAACCGCCGTGGCCCGAGGGATGGACTAGCCGAGAAAATCATAACGAATTTCAGGAAAGCTCTTTAGGCTCCTCCACCCGTCCGTCCGCCTCATGGGAAAAGGTTTTCTTTGCCATTTTAAAAGATTTGGAGCCACAATGAGGGATTTTTCACCGCTAAGGGTAAGGTATGAGGAGGTGGTGGGGGAGAGGGGGGATGGAGAGAAGGGGAGGGGGTGAAGGGAGGGGAAGGAGTGTATAGGGGGAGGTAGTGAAGAAGGAGGGGGTGGACGGTAGTATCCCAAACACCCACTTATGTAATGGAGGTTTAGAATGCACTACCAAACACACTTATCATATACGCCTCAAAAATATTATCACATCATCACTAACTAATAAAACACAAGACCTGGTGAGTTATGTGTGAAGGGGATCATTCAGGTGGTGTGATAATACAATGTAAGAGAGAAACTTCACTAAATGGAGGAGGAGACACACACGTCCTCCCCATGGCTCCCACACACCTGCCTATAAATCACGTTCCGACTTCTTTACAAGGACCTTCCTATTACCTGAATAACCCGGCAGCTGCAGCCTCAACCAATGGGGCGCCGCGCATTACCGCCGGCCTCCAATAATTACACCACATCCAGGAAAGGGGCGGGTTTTGGGATTGATAAAAAACGCGCCATTCCCACTCTCGCGTGTGATTGGGCGAGGAAGGAAGATGATAAAAAGAGGCGACTGTGATTGGCTGGCACCGCGTGTAATCACATATGACATGATGAAGATGATGATGGTGTTGCGATATGAGGAAGGTGTGTACTAGTGTGTGGTTGGTGGTGGCGGTAGTGGTGACTGGCATGTGTGTGTGTTGGCTACTGATGGCGACCCTCTACACTGCCCCTGTTCCCACAACCACCCCACCGCGCCTCACCATCGCTCCACACTACCCTCCAATAACATATAATTACAGTATATAAGTTATTAATAACAGCAATTTAGTATTTATTATAGTTTTTCGTATAGAGAAAAACACGTAAAAACAACATAGGATAAACTGGACAGTGTCAGATTGTGGGTGTCGGGAAACGTTGGAAGTGTGTAGTAGTAATAATAATTAACGGTTTATTGAAAAATATGGCAGTCAAAAAACTGAAAATATAAACTAAACAGAGATGAGTGGGTCACTTTGTTGTCAAGAAATACACAAGTAATATTAGTGGTAAATAATATTACTTGTATATGATGACAAGGAGGACTGGATCTTTTAACAGTTTCAGAACAGTTACGGTACCAAAGTGAGATAGACAAGGAGTGACTACACAGGTTAACTACGAGTTATGAAGTGTGTGTGTGTGAGGGGGGAGTGTATATGTGGGGAGACTGGATGTGTGAGGGTAGTCGAGGTTTATGTAAGGGGATGTGTGGGAGGGTAATAACCATGATAGATGTTAGGGCAATGTGTTGGGGGGGGGACGAAAATATTGGGTACTGTAATCAAATAAGAAACATTGTTGTGTGACCCGGGTGTATCGCTTGGGTGAATAACACGACAGACTATGTCAACACACTTCCCTTATGTCGTCTCTACTGCTGCAACTGTGAGAGGTGATGACGTTCTCACTACCGCACTACTAAATTATTGGTGGCTCGTCAAATGGGCCCCACACCTAATGGATCGGGGTCTATTAAGAACTGAGGCCTAAACTCAATCTTAACTCACTCCTTCCCCACTACAGAAGTCACTCTCCTTAACTTACACTGACTGACATACCTTCACGTTGTCAATCAGCATATCTAGGAGAGCCAGACGTTGTGTGGTTTACGAAACGGACAGTTAGAACAGGCTGGAGATGGGTGATGCTAAGTGGTGGGACGGACAGTTAGAACAGGCTGGAGATGGGTGATGCTAAGTGGTGGGACGGACAGTTAGAACAGGCTGGTGATGGGTGATGCTAAGTGGTGGGACGGACAGCTAGAACAGGCTGGAGATGGGTGATGCTGGCGGTGGGACGGACAGTTAGAACAGGCTGGAGATGGGTGATGTTATGGTGGACTTGACAGCTAGAACAGGCTGGTGATGGGTGATGCTATGGTGGACGGACAGTTAGAACAGGCTGGTGATGGGTGATGCTAAGTGGTGGGACGACAGCTAGAACAGGCTGAGATGGGTGATGCTAAGTGGTGGGGACGGACAGTTAGAACAGGCTGGAGATGGGTGATGCTAAGTGATGGGACGGACAGTTAGAACAGGCTGGTGATGGGTGAAGCTAAGTGATGGGACGGACAGTTAGAACAGGCTGGTGATGGGTGATGCTAAGTGGTGGGACGGACAGTTAGAACAGGCTGGTGATGGGTGAAGCTAAGTGATGGGACGGACAGTTAGAACAGGCTGGAGATGGGTGAAGCTAAGTGGTGGGACGGACAGCTAGAACAGGCTGGTGATGGGTGATGCTGTTGTGGGATCTATTGTGCTAGGAACAGGCTGGTGATGCAGATGCTATGTGAGGGGACGGACAGCCAGAACAGGCTGTGATGGTGATGCTAAGTGGTGGGACGGACAAAGGAACAGGCTGGTGATGGGTGATGCTAAGTGGTGGGACCTAGACAGTTAGAACAGGCTGGAGATGGGTGATGCTAAGTGGTGGGACTGGACAGTTAGAACAGGCTGGAGATGGGTGGATGCCATGGTGACCTGACAGTTAGAACAGGCTGGTGATGGGTGATGCCAAGTGGTGGGACGGATAGCCAGAACAGGCTGGTGATGGGTGATGCTGGCGGTGGGACGGATGAAGAACAGGCTAGTATAAGATGCTAAGTGGTGGGACGGACAGTTAGGAACAGGCTGGTGATGGGTGATGCTAGCTGTGACGGACAGTTAGAACAGGCTGGTGATGGGTGATGCTAAGTGATGGGACGGACAGTTAGAACAGGCTGGTGACGGGTGATGCTAAGTGGTGGGACGGACAGTTAGAACAGGCTGGTGATGGGTGATGCTAAGTGGTGGGACGGACAGTTAGAACAGGCTGGTGATGGGTGATGCTAAGTGGTGGGACGGACAGTTAGAACAGGCTGGTGATGGGTGATGCTAAGTGACGGGACGGAAAGTTAGAACAGGCTGGTGACGGGTGATGCTAAGTGATGGGACGGACAGTTAGAACAGGCTGGTGATGGGTGATGCTAAGTGGTGGGACGGACAGTTAGAACAGGCTGGTGATGGGTGATGCTAAGTGGTGGGACGGACAGTTAAAACAGGCTGGTGACGGGTGATGCTAAGTGGTTGGACGGACAGTTAGAACAGGCTGGTGATGGGTGATGCTAAGTGGTGGGACGGACAGTTAGAACAGGCTGGTGACGGGTGACTCTATGTGATGGGAAGCGAGACAGATATTAAACTAGAGTGATACCATGAGGACCCTGAACCAATAACGGAGCTACAACACAACACATCCTTCACATCAGTAAGAAAAGACGAATAACACATTAAAGGAACAGAGAATCCAGTATTTGTTGTGGATTCCGACCATCACGTGGTGGTAGTAGAGAGAGAGAGAGAGAGAGTAATAAGCCTTATTGATATGAAAATAAAGCAAGGAGCATCTGACATTACTATCAAGAGCCTGGTACCAGTAACAAGCAACAGCGTGAGGTTTTGGGGAGTCACAGTAACTGACAGGGTGTGGGGGTGTGGGGGGGGGAGAGGGAACACGACACACCTTAGTGACCGATAAAATAAAATTATACAGGTTGAATACGGAGTTCTCTTACCCTATAACTGTTTCTTTAATAAACCAAACTGGATTTTCATTTTATTTTAGATTAGGTTAATTTAGGTTTGGTGTCTGTGAGATGGTAGTGGGAGAGTAGAGGGACTTCCTTCACCCCCACAGTCCTCATTTACACACAATTGCAGGGTCTCAATTTTTTCTATTACATGACAAAACAACATACATATATAGCATTTCTCACTGTTGATTTTTTTTCATTCTTGCATTTCTTTGTATGTATTATTATCACAGTGTTGTTATTATTATTATTATTACCATTAATATTTTGTTTTACTTTTAATTATAAATTTTATTTACTATGAATTATTATTATTATTAATAAATTTTCGCCCCCCGGGCCCTGATGTGGGTCAGTGACCTGTGCCCGGGTGGGCTAATCCCCGTAAAAAAAAAAAAAATGCAGGATCTCAATTGGTCTCAATTGTTTCTCTTACTATTGACAACACAATATACATATATTGTTTCTCACTTTTGATTTTTTTTCATTTTGTATTTCTTTATTATTTTTATTATTATTATTATTATTATTATTATTATTATTATTATTATTATTATTTGTATTATTATTATGATCATTATTACATTTTCGCCCTCTAGGCCCCGATGTGGGTCAGTGACCTGTGCCTGGGTGGGCTAATCCCCGTAAAAAAAAAATGCCAGGCCACATTGAGTCACTACCCCCCCCCGCTGGGTTTTAATGGCCATATCGTGTTGTCAGCGGTATCTGGAGAACCTTTATCAGACACTCGAGGGTTTTATCGTGTGGTCAGACTCAAAAAATAATGATTAAGAGGCGATATTTGTCATTGTGTAGACATTTTTAATATATGAGTCAACTTTTTTTTCTTTACACTTTTCGGTCTTGTTGTGGCCCTGGTCTGGTGGTTGTGTGGGTGATTGTTTAAACGGGCCCAGTCCACATAGACTCCAACCTAACCTAACCTAACCTAACCTACCAAGATCCTAGTAGGTCCTTAATTCTAATCCGTCTCAGTCCTAGGTACGATGAAGTCCTTTTATAATCAGGACCTAAAACTGGGACCCGTGTGACCCCTCAGTCGTCTCTGCTGCGCAACACAACACTTGATGCTACCTGTCTATATACAGTATCGTGAAGACGCGCCATGTACAGTATATACACGTTTGTTAATATGGTGTGTGTGTGTGTGTGTGTGTGTGTGTGTGTGTGTGTGTGTGTGTGTAGACAGCAGTAACATCCGTAAGCATAAGACAAACAATTATCCCAACATCAGGAATATTAAGCAGTCTTTATCACTGTTATGATATCTCAGAAGAAATCACAGTAACAAAATACATGTTAACAAAATACATGTTTACATATGTATTTTGTGTGTATAAATAGTATACTTTGGTAAATCTGTTGTTGTACTGATCGTTACTCTGTTTACACCATCTGTGACTCCTACTATAAACATCTGAAAAACATCAAACATCCACTTTAGAACAACAAGACAATTACTTCTTCTACAGGTTGAGTATGTGAGCTGGTGCAGGTGTGACCGGCAGCCTTCCACCTGTCGTCCAGCGAGCACAACCAACCAACAAGTTCGTCTGTGCCTCTAAAGGACACACACTCAGGGATAAAAACCAGCTCAAAGACATCTGTTGATACCACTTTAAAGAAAGGCCTTACCAGAATCCAGATAACTGTGTGAAACAAATAACTGTTAACCACTTATATATAATAAAGCCCAATCAAAGTCCAATAGCTTAAAACATCAGCAAATTACATAATGTTCTGTGTAATTCTAACCTAACCTAACCTAACCAAACCTTGAAAGCCGCTTCAGCGCTTAATGAATGTTGTGACGTCATCAACCCCTTGAGTACGAAGACTTAACCCATAAGTACTATGACTCAACACCTTGAATAACGATGACTTAAATATATGAGTATGGTGATTTAACGACACGAGTACGATGACTTAACCGCTTGAGTATGACGACTTATTCCTCAAATATTCAAGGCGGTTAAGTCAATGTATTGAAAGGGTTAAGTTATAGTACTCAGGGGTTAAGTGATCATACTCAAAGGGTTAAGTGATCGTACTCAAAGGGTTAAGTTATCGTACTCAAGGGGTTAAATTTTTGACAAACTCGAGTGGCTGATGACGTCACTCAATGCATTAAGCGCTGAAGCGGCTCTCAAATGATGGTGTTTACATTCTGCAATTATCAAAAGAAAAAACTACTGAGGTAACATACTTTTCTTAAGCACTCCCATCATAAGGTTTAAGTCCAGAATTAATGACAAACCTTCATACCCCCCTCCCCTCCCCACCCCAAAATAAATAAATAAATAAATAAATAAATAAATAAATGCTAAAACATGCAAATAGTACGTCAAGATTTTATTCTCATCAAAAAATAAAAATGAATAAAATACAGTCATGGATAAAAGTTCGCTCCTGTGGTGAAACAGAGTCGCGAGAATGAGTCTCCGAACTGCCTGTTTTGTCTCATTTGGGGTCGATGCTGCTTCATAATGGGATGGAACGAACTTTTGACCCCGACTGTATACACACTGGAAGTTCCCTGAAGAGAAGACAATGTATGAGATTTAACTAGGAATCTGAAGACGTCACTCGAGGGATTGTCCAGTGCAGTCATTTCTCTCCTTCTGATAAGTCACTTTATAATGTAAACCTCTAATACGACGTTCAAGTTATAATTTCAGTATTGTAATAAAAGTTCATGAAGAGATTAAAAGTATTTCAGTCAAATATACATATCTTGATGAGAGAGAGAGAGAGAGAGAGAGAGAGAGAGAGACCCCCCCAAAAAAAGATAAAAATAAAAATAATAATAATAAAGACCAAACAAAATTATGAAAATCTATAGAGAGGGAACGAAAGGACCATAAAATTAGTTACGTTTGCAATCTATGATAAACAAAACGAATAAATCTATACGCACACATACACGTGAGGTCACTCATATCAACACCCGAGGACGAGTTACTACACCACGTGAACACCACACCACCTGGTGTCTCCATGACCAGTCCAGGCCCGGGCCATCAACTGTAAACTATAATAATTTGTATGTGCAATCATTATTCCTTCTCCTTTCAATAATGAAAGCTTTTGTTAAACGACCCACCCACCCCATGTCTTTGTATGTAATAAGTCATTTTTGTCCAATGTATATTTTCAGCCTTCGGGCTGCAGAACTTTTCCAATAAACAGTTAATTATTATTATCATTATTATTTACACATACACACACACAATACATCCTAGACACTACATCCTTGACCACCGAAGGGTCAAGACGTACCTGGCGCTCCTCTCGGAGCAGCCAGGTCAACTGTTAAGTTGGCCCATACCAACCCCCTCCCCTGAACCCTCCTCCCCACCGGAATATCAACAAGTTCTCGCCAGAAGTTACAATTTCATTTAGGAAAGGAACGAAACCAGTGTTAAACCGAGGTGAACAGTGGTGAACAGTGCTTAAGTCAGCGAGAACAACTCATCAGTAACAGTCGTACCCAAGTTAACCTTCACACATTGAGGTCCCAGGTACCCAATCATAACGGCCCCCGCGAGACCCAACAACAACCACCGATGTGTTAACCGTCTACGATAGGAAGGCCTGAGACCAAACCTCACTCATATAACACCATCTGTGAGGGAATTACTACACCACAAGTCCCTCATAACACCATATGTGAGGGAATTACTACACCACGTCAAGTCCCTCATCACACCATCTGTGAGGGAATTACTACACCACGTGAGGTCCCTCATAACACCATCTGTGAGGGAATTACTACACCACGTCAGGCCCCTCATAACACCATCTGTGAGGGAGTTACTACACCACGTGAGGCCCCTCATAACACCATCTGTGAGGTAATTACTACACCACGTGAGGTCCCTCATAACAACATCTGAGGGAACTACTACACCACGTGAGTTCCTCCTAACACCATCTGGGAGGGAGTTACTAAACTACGAGTTTGCTGTTCAACACCTACATTAATCTGTATGTTCACTGTATGTTCCTTTACCTTTCTCTAATGAAGGCTTTTGTTAAACCACCAATGTATGTAATAAGTCATTTATGTCCAGTGTATATTTTCAGCCTTCGGGCTGCAGAATTTTTTTCAATAAACCGTTAATTATTATTATTTATTATTATTACACACACACGCTGTAATCTTCTGGTGTCCCCTGCAGGTTGCCATGTCCTATATCTCTCTCCACACTACGCCATCACCTGTACGGCTGCATGGGATGATTGCTGCGTTCCTCCTCCTGACGAAGTGTTTATCTTAACTGTTCCTACCTGTTTTTTCTGTGTAACAGCTGTGTGTGTGTGTGTGTGTGTGTGTTTTATGCTATCTTATCATGTATTCACCTTACATGCTACAGTTGATAATATCTTTACAATAGCACCTGGTTATAGTAGGCAAATTTACATACCAAATCTATGCTAGGAAGGGGGAATAGGAAGGGAGAATAGGAAGGGGGAATAGGAAGGGAGAATAGGGAGGTAATACTGAAACTAGAGGGTTTGTTGCGTGTTCAAGGGTACAAGGTATCATTTGGTTGAGGTATACGAATACAGTCATCAGTACTGTACCCACAAAGCAAATATAGTACTCTGCTATTACGGTCCAAGGATAACATCACCACCAACACGATCTGGCAAACAATGAAATCTGGGTACTATAAAATCTATGTCAGGAAAAGAGAGCAAGCTATATGGTGTTAAGGGATCACATGAAGATTAGACCCCATAGTTTATTTCACCCTTAACACTACCTCTGGTGGGGTTAGGTTCATTTTACAAACATAAGCATCTTAACTACTGTAGCCGTTAAGCAAAATACAATACCGTCACGGCATGTAATAATCACCTCTACTGACAGTCGGATAATGCTGTAGAATTGTACGTATGGCGGTGTGGACTGAGATGTGGTACGGCCAGATTATAGCTAGTGGGGGGGGGAGGGGAGGGAGGATGTATACGGTCAGATTATAGTTAGTAGGGAGGGTTGTGTATACGGCCAGATTATAGTTAGTAGGGAGGGTTGTGTATACGGCCAGATTATAGTTAGTGAGGGAGTACTGTATATACGGTCAGATTAATTATAGACCCAGGCAGCCTGTGTACACTCTAAACACGACAAATGTGGTGAAGCTATGAATAAGGTAGCTATGAATACAGTGAAGCTATAAATAAGGTGAAGCTATAAATATGGGGAAGCTATAAATATGGTGAAGCTATAAATATGGGGAAGCTATAAATATGGTGAAGCTATAAATACGGTGAAGCTATAAATACGGTGAAGCTATAAATAAGGTGAAACTATAAATACGGTGAAGCTATAAATAAGGTAGTTATGAATACAGTGAAGCTATAAATATGGTGAAGCTATAAATAATGTGAAGCTATAAATATGGTGAAGCTATAAATATGGTGAAGCTGTAAATACGGTGAAGCTATAAACTCGGTGAAGCTTTAAATATGCAGAAACTATTAATACGGTGAGGCTATAAATACGGTGAGGCTATAAATACGATGAAACTATTAATACGGTGAAGCTATTACGGTGAAGCTATAGTGTAGCTATAGATAAGGCGAAGCTATAAAAAAGTTGCAGCTATATGTAAGGCTAATATATATGTACACCTGAAGCTAAACTGTAGCCATTATTATGTGATCATTGTCAGCCTGAAGTCACAGCCAGTCTCTTCATATGGCCAGACTTAATTGGCGACATGGCCAAGCTGCAAACGTGGTCAGGTTGTGTACATGGCCAGATTATAGATATGACCAGGCTGTAGATATGGCTAAGTTGTGGACATGACTAAGCTATGGAGTTGGTCAGGTTGTGGACATGGCCAAGCTGTACACATAGCCAAGTTGTGGACTTGGTTAGGTTGTGGATATGGCCAAGCTGTAGACATGACCAAGCTATGATATGGCCGTGTTGTGGACGTGGAAAGGTTGTGGACTTGCCCAAGCTGTAGATGTGGTCAGGTTGTGAACATGGCGAAGCTATGGACAAGACGCTGTGAACATGGCCAAGCTGTAGACATGACGCTGTGAACATGGCTAAGCTGTGTAGATATGGCCAAGCTGTAGATATGGCCAAGCTGTAGACATGACGCTGTAAACATGGCCAAACTGTAGACATGACGCTGTAATCATGGCCAAGCTGAAGACATGAAACTGTAAACATGGCCAAGCTGTAGACATGGACATCTCGTAACTGGCAGCGTCACTGTACTTAACAATCGATATGAATGAATCAGTTCCCGGAACCTCGATGTGATGGCGGTGGCGTGGTGAGCATCGTGACCAGGCACCAGAGCGCCCTATGTCCTGCCCGGTGACCCTCACTCTGCACCGTCACTCTTGGTACACATCGCACCACCTCACCTCGACCTGCTCAGCACATTAAGTGTTTGTTACAGCGGGGTTGAGGAGGAGTGAGTTTTTCCCATTTCGTTTTAGTCCGGGTTTTCGGGTCCTCTGCCTCCTATTGCATTAGTAAAAACTAGTGAGTCGGGAAAGGCCGCGGACCGACCGTTAAACCCCCAAAAGAAAAGGGAATTTCGACTCTGTCCTCTCGCACATAGGGGACAGTCTCATAAGAACATAAGAATGGAGGAAACTGCAGCGGGCCTATTGGCCCATACTGGGCAGTCCCATTTATACCCAACCCCTACTGCTCATATGAGCATCCAACCTATGTTACCAATCCAGTGTTTACCTATTTCGCGCCTAAATCTAAATTTGTCTAATTTAAAACCATTGTTACGAGTTTGCTCTTGGTTGGATAGTTTGAGTACATTTGTAATGTCCCCTTTGTTCAGCCCTGACTTCCATTTATATACCTCTATCATATCGCCTCTCACTCTACGTCTCTCGAGGGAGTGCAAATTAAGATGCTTTAACCTGTCTCTGTACTCTGTAATAAGGTAACTAGAATTGAACTGCGTAATCCAAGTGAGGTCTCACAAGTGCAAGATATAGTTTTAGGATGACCTCGCTAGTCTTGTAACCAACACTCCTTTGTATGAACCCAAGTACTTTATTAGCCTTGTTTCGAGCAAATATACATTGTTTACTTGGCTTAAGGTCCCTACTTATCATTACTCCTAAATCTCTCTCGCAGTCGGATTTTTCAATGACATCGTTGTTCATCTGGTAACTGGTTTCCCTGTTAGCATCTCCTATACTGAGTACTTTACGTTTGTCCACGTTGAATTTCATCTGCCATTTTTCAGACCAGTCGAAAAATTTGTTTAGATCTTCCTGTAGTTTTGTGGAGTCCTCATCAGATTTAATTATACAGCTTATTTTGGTGTCACCAGCAAATTTACTTATGTTGCTGTCTATGCCGATATCTATGTCGTTTATGTATATAATAAATAATAATGGTCCAAGTACTGAGCCTTGGGGAACTCCACTAGTGACGTTGCTCCATTGGGATTTAGTGCCGTTAATGCTCACTCGCTGTTTCCTGTCCTGTAACCACGCCCTGATCCATTTAAGGATATTACCTTTGATGCCATGTGCTTCTACCTTTCTAATTAGTCTTTCGTGGGGGACTCTGTCGAAGGCTTTGCTAAAGTCGAGATATACCACATCATAATTGTGCCCCTCGTCCACCGATTCGAAAACTGATGAAAAGAATGTTAATAGATTAGTTAGACAAGAGCGCCCGCTTGTGAAGCCATGCTGGGAATCATTGATCAATCTGTGCTTCTCCAGGTGATTTCGAATCGAGTTTGAAATAATTGCTTCCAGTAATTCGCCTACTATTGATGTTAGACTGATTGGGCGGTAGTTAGAGGATAGTGATCTATCTCCCTTCTTGAAAATCGGTATTACATTCGCTATCCTCCAGGATTCTGGTACTACACCTGTTTTTAAGGACATGTTTAACAACTTTGCTAAGGGCATACAAGCTCTTCCTTGCATTCCTTTAATACTCTGGCAAATATCTCATCGGGACCGGTGAAAGTATGCGACTGTGTTCCATGTCGAGAGGCTATCAGGAAAGGGGATATGAATTTGGTCCATATTGTCCGGAGAGGGAAAGGTTATTTTAACATACCGATCGCTCTGATATTTTTCTGATGTCAGGAAAAATACGTAACTAAAAATGGTACAAAACCGTGAATGCGGCAACACTGGGGTTAAAAATTTCAATGTGGTGGTGCGTAGCGGCCGCGCGACGATTGTCCCCCGGACAAAGATGGCCACAAAAGAAATGTGAAAAGTATGCTACTGTCTCCCTCAAACCTACGATCGTTTTCCAAATAATATTCTGAAATCTTGAAGATATAAGGCAAAAAATTAAAACAGTTACCCAATAAAATTGTCAACATATTTTGGTCATAATGATAGATCATGAATAATTCAGTTTTGGAGAACTTCCATTGATCTGATGTGATATCAGTTGCGGATTCAGTATGTTGTCACACATGTGTTAACGAAAGTTTATGGACTTCTGTCGATATATCGAGGAACTGATCGAAGATGCCACTCAAAAGATGAAAACGAACAAAAATAGGGGATGCAGATGAAATATGTCATTGTGTTTTGTTGAATAATATATTAGCTGACGAGTTAAACGGTGACGGGTGGCCACGACCCTCAGGCTGCCTGGCACGGTACTCCACCACCGTAGTAACTTCAATCTACAAAACAATACCGAAATACCAGACTGATTTTGAAAATACAATCTGAAAGAAGATATTTTAATGCATTTCTTAACGATAACTAAGGCGAGGTGTGGAGGTAGGAAGTCTGTGGTCGAGGGGTATGGTGGCGGGGCTGGGTGGGGCGGGGCTGGACGAGGTGGGATAGGGCTGGGAGGATGGGGCGCCCCACCCCTCAAAATACTCTCCCGTAATAAACCCTGACGCTATCAATACCATCAGATGAACGGGAGCAGGCACGAGGGTAGAGGAGGGTGAGGGGGGACGCGGTGGACAATTTACAACAAGGAACACCCCTACCAGTCTTACCCCGGCCTTACCTGGACGCTGATTACATCACATCATTAGAGCAATACTGTTGTGACGCTCCACGCTGATAACATACCAGGCTGGCTGTACCCTCGGAGTGATACTTAATGACTACTTTGTCACATCTCATCTGATTATGATTCTATGTACAGTTGCCAGCAAAAGTCCTACCACAGCCCTGTGTAGCAGGGCTGTGGGAGGACTCTTGCTGGCAACTGTACATCAGAGGGATAGATACTGCTTTTATTGCTTCCTTTAGTACTACATCACACGAGGACCCCACAACTACAACACAACCCGATCAAGTAAGGCGCCGTAGGTTGTTGTTGTTCTTGAGGTTATGGTATTATTACTGTTTCAACAACTATTACGGCGTTTTAGTTCGCATCTCTAGGTTAGTACACGGTCTATAAGGTTAACATATACAGTACACCAGTCATTATCGAACGAAAATGGTAGACATCCTCACCAACACTACACCAACCATCCCTTACCAACACCCTCCACAAACCCCTTACCAACACCCCCACAAACCACCCCTCACCATCACCCCCACAACCTTCCCTCACCATCACCTCCACAATCTTCCCTCACCAACACCCCTAACAATGACCCCCACAAACCCACTCACCAACACCCCACACACACCACCCCTCACCAACATACCGCACTACAACTACGTCAGAAATTATAAGACGCACTACAACTACGTCAGAAATTATAAGACGCACTACAACTACGTCAGAATGTATATACTGTAACGCACTACATTTACGTCATGTGTGTTTTAGATGCACTACAGCTACGTCAGAATGTATATAACGCACTACATCTACCTTCAAGAGTGTTTTAGTCTTTTAGACACACTACAACTACGTCAGAAGGTATATATAACGCACTACAACCACGTCAGGAGTGTTTTAGATGCACTACAACTACGTCAGATGCATGAGGCACACTACAACTATGTCAGATGCATGATACACTACAACTACGTCAGATGCATGATACACTACAACTACGTCAGATGCATGACACACTACAACTACGTCCTAATGCATGATACACACTACAACTACGTCAGAATGCATGAGACACACTACAACTACTTCAGAATGCATGACGCACACTACAACTACGTCAGATGCACGACACACTACAACTACGTCAGATGCATGACAAACTACAACTACGTCAGATGCATGACACACTACAACTACGTCAGATGCATGACACACTACAA
>NW_024717221.1:0-17718 GCF_018991925.1 Homarus americanus | reverse complement strand
GGGGCTTTTTTATACTAGGATCAGGGGACTTTTTTATGCTCGACCAGATGACTTTGTTATGCTCAATCAGGGGATATGTTATACTCGATCAGGGGACTTTCTTATACTCGAGCAGGGGGCTTTGTTATACTCTATCAGGGGACATTGTTATTCTCGATGAGTGGCCTTTGTTATACTCGATCAGGGGACATTGTTATACTCGACCAGGGGACTTTGTTGTACTCGATCAGGGGGCTTTGTTATACTCGAACAGAGGACTTTGTTATACTCGATCAGGTGATATGTTATACTCGATCAGGGGACTTTGTTATACTCGACGAGGGGCCTTTTTTATACTCGATTAGAAAACTTTGTTATACTCGAACAGGAGACTTTGTGATACTCGATTAGGGGACTTTGTTATATTCCACCAGGGACTTTGTTATTTTCGTTCAGGGGATATGTAATACTCGATCAGGGGACTTTGTTATACTCGATCAGGGGTCTTTGTTATACTCGTCCAGGGGGCTTTGTTATACTCGATCAGGGGACTTTCTTACGCTCGATCTGGGGACTTTGCTATACTCGGCCAGGAGACTTTGTAATACTCGATCAGGGGATAAGTTATACTCGATCAGGGGACTTTGTTATACTGGACCAGGGGACTTTCTTTTACTCCATCATGGGACTTTCTTATACTCGATCAGGGAACTGTGTTATACTCGTCCAGGGGGCTTTGTTATACTCGATTAGGGGACTTTGTTATACTCGATCAGGGGACTTTCCTATATTTGACCAATGGACTTTGCTATACTCGATGGGGGGGCCTTTGTTATACTCGATCAGGGGACTTTGTTATGCTCCACCAGGGACTTTGTTATTCTCGATCAGGGGACTTTCTTTTACTCGATCAGGGGACTTTGTTATAAACGATCAGGGGACTTTGGTATGCTCGATCTAGGGACTTTGTTACACTGGACCAGGGGACATTTTTATACCCGATCAGGGGACTTTGTTATACTTGATCAGGGGTCTTTTGTTACACTCAATCAGGGGAATTGTTATACTCGACCAGGGACCTTTTTTATACTCGATTAGGGGACTTTGTTATACTCGATAAGGGAACTTTGTTATACTCGATAAGGGGAATTTGTTATACTCGATAAGGGGACTTTGATAGACTCGAACAGGGGACTTTGTTATACTCGACCAGGGGACTTTGTTATACTCGATTAGGCGGCTTTGTTATTCTCGATCAGAGGACTTTCTTATGCTCGATGAGGGGCCTTTGTTATACTCGAGCAGGGGGCTTTGTTATACTCGATCAGGGGACTTTGCTATACTCGACCAGGGGACTTTGTTATACTCGGTCAGGGGACTTTGTTATACTCGACCAGGGATCTTTTTTATACTTGACCAATGGACTTCGTTATACTCGATCAGGGACTTTGTTATACTCGACCAGGGATCTTTTTTATACTTGACCAATGGACTTTGTTATACTCGATGAGGGGCCTTTGTTATACTCGATGAGGGGACTTTGTTAAACTCGACCAGGGAACTTTGTTATTATCGATCAGGGGACTTTTTTATACTCGACCAGATGACTTTGTTATATTCAATCAGGGGATATGTTATACTCGATCAGGGGACTTTCTTATACTCGAACAGGGGAATTTGTTATACTCGTCCAGGGGGCTTTTTTATACTAGGATCAGGGGACTTTGTTATACTCGATCAGGGGACATTTTTATACTCGACCAGATGACTTTGTTATACTCAATCAGGGAATATGTTATACTCGATCAGGGAGCTTTTATACTCGATCAGGGAACTTTTGTTATACTCTGTCCAGGGGCTTTGTTATACTCTGATTAGGGGACTTTGTTATACTCGATCAGGGCTTTCCTATATTTGACCAATGGACTTTTGCTATACTGATGAGGGGCCTGGTTATACTCGATCAGGGACTTTTGTTATACCTCCACCAGGGACTTTGTTATACTCGATCAGGGGACTTTGTTATACTCGATTAGGGCCTTTGTTATACCTCGATCAGGGACATTGTTATACTCGACCAGGGGACTTTGTTATACTGGCGAGGGACTTTGTTATACTCGACAAGGGAACTTTGTTATTTTCGATCAGGGGACTTTTTTATACTCGACCAGATGACTTTGTTATACTCAATAAGGGGATATGTTATACTCGATCAGGGGACTTTGTTATACTCAACCAGGGGACATTGTTATACTCGATCAGGGGACTTTGTTATACTCGATCAGGGGTCTTTTGTTAAACTCGTTCAGGGGACTTTGTTATGCTCGGTTCAGGGGACTTTGTTATACTCGTCCAGGGGGCTTTTTTATACTAGGATCAGGGGACTTTGTTATACTCGTCCAGGGGGCTTTTTTATACTAGGATCAGGGGACTTTTTTATGCTCGACCAGATGACTTTGTTATGCTCAATCAGGGGATATGTTATACTCGATCAGGGGACTTTCTTATACTCGAGCAGGGTGCTTTGTTATACTCTATCAGGGGACATTGTTATTCTCGATGAGTGGCCTTTGTTATACTCGATCAGGGGACATTGTTATACTCGACCAGGGGACTTTGTTATACTCGATCAGGGGACTTTGTTATACTCGAACAGAGGACTTTGTTATACTCGATCAGGTGATATGTTATACTCGATCAGGGGACTTTGTTATACTCAATCAGAGGACATTGTTATACTCGACGAGGGGCCTTTTTTATACTCGATTAGAAAACTTTGTTATACTCGAAGAGGAGACTTTGTGATATTCGATCAGGGGACTTTGTTATATTCCACCAGGGACTTTGTTATTTTCGATCTGGGGATATGTAATACTCGATCAGGGGACTTTGTTATACTCGATCAGGGGTCTTTGTTATACTCGTCCAGGAGGCTTTGTTATACTCGATCAGGGGACTTTGTTACGCTCGATCTGGGGACTTTGCTATACTCGGCCAGGAGACTTTGTAATACTCGTTTAGAGGCCTTTTTTGGACTCGACCAGGGGACTTTCTTATACTCGATCAGGGAACTTTGTTATACTCGTCCTGGGGGCTTTGTTATACTCGATTAGGGGACTTTGTTTTACTCGATCAGGGGACTTTCCTATATTTGACCAATGGACTTTGCTATACCGACTGTGGACTTTTACTCTCGATCAGGGGACTTTGTTATAAACGATCAGGGGACTTTGGAATTCTCGATCTAGGGACTTTGTTACACTGGACCAGGGGACATTTTTATACCCGATCAGGGGACTTTGTTATACTTGATGAGGCGTCTTTTGTTACACTCGATCAGGGGACTTTGTTATACTCGACCAGGGACCTTTTTTATACTCGATTAGGGGACTTTGTTATACTCGATAAGGGAACTTTGTTATACTCGATAAGGGGAATTTGTTATACTCGATAAGGGGACTTTGATAGACTCGAACTGGGGACTTTGTTATACTCGACCAGGGGACTTTGTTATACTCGATTAGGCGGCTTTGTTATACTCGATCATCGGACTTTCTTATACTCGATGAGGGGCCTTTGTTATACTCGAGCAGGGGACTTTGTTATACTCGGATCAGGGACTCTTGTTATACTCCGACCAGGATCTTTTATACTTCTGACCAATGACCCCGTTATACTCCGGGATCAGGACTTTGTTATACCGACCAGGATCTTTTTTTTATTATTGACCAATGGATCTTTGTTATACTCGATGAGGGGCCTTTGTTATACTCGATGAGGGGACTTTGTTATACTCGACCAGGGAACTTTGTTATACTCGATCAGGGGACTTTTTTTATACTCGACCAGATGACTTTGTTATACTCAATCAGGGGATATGTTATACTCGATCAGGGGACTTTGTTATACTCAACCAGGGGACATTGTTATACTCGATCAGGGGACTTTGTTACACTGGACCAGGGGAAATATTTATACTCGATCAGGGGACTTTGTTATACTCGATCAGGGGACTTTTGTTACACTCGATCAGGGGACTTTGTTTTACTCGACCAGGGCCCTTTTTTATACTCGATTAGGGGACTTTGTTATACTCGAAAAAGGGAATTTGTTATACTCGATAAGGGGAATTTGATAGACTCGAACAGGGGACTTTGTTATACTCGACCAGGGGACTTTGTTATACTCGATTAGGCGGCTTTGTTATACTCGATGAGGGACTTTCTTATACTCGATGAGGGGCTTTGTTATACTCGATCAGGGGCCTTTGTTATACTAGATGAGGGGACTTTGTTATACTCGATTAGAGGCCTTTCTTGGACTCGACCAGGGGACTTTGTTATACTCGAGCAGAGGGCTTTGTTATACTCGATCAGGGGACTTTGTTATACTCGACCAGGGATCTTTTTTATACTTGACCAATGGACTTTGTTATACTCGATGAGGGGCCTTTGTTATACTCGATCAGCGGCATTGTTATACTCGACAAGGCGACTTTGTTATACTCGATCAGGGGACTTTATTATACTCGAACCAGAGGACTTTGTTATACTCGATTAGGTGATATGTTATACTCGATCAGGGGACTTTGTTATACTCGATTAAAGGACTTTGTTATACTCGAGGAGGGGCCTTTTTTATACTCGATTAGAAAACTTTGTTATACTCGCCCAGGAGACTTTGTGATACTCGATCAGGGGACTTTGTTATACTCCACCAGGGACTTTGTTATATTCGACCAGGGGATATGTAATACTCGATCAGGTGACTTTGTTATACTCGATCAGGGGACTTTGTTATACTCGATCAGGGGACTTTGTCTTACTCGATCAGTGCCTTTGTTATTCTCGACCAGGGGACTTTGTTATAATCGATTAGGGGACATTGTTACGCTCGATCTGGGGACTTTGTTATACTGGGCCAGGAGACATTGTAATACTCGATCAGGGGATATGTTATACTCGATAAGGGGACTTTGTTATACTGGACCAGCGGACTTTGTTATACTCGATCATGGGACTTTGTTATACTCGATCATGAGACTTTGTTATACTCGATCAGGGAACTTTGTTATACTCGTCCAGGGGGCTTTGTTATACTCGATTAGGGGACTTTGTTATACTCGATCAGGGACTTTGTCTTACTCGATCAGGGCCCTTTGCTATACTCGATGAGGGGCCTTTGTTATACTCCACCAGGGACTTTGTTATACTCGATCAAGGGATATGTTATACTCGATCAGGGGACTTTGTTATACTCCTCCAGGGACTTTGCTGTACTCGATCCGGGGACTTTGTTATACACGACCAGGGGACTTTGTTATACGCGATCAGGGGACTGTTTTATACTCGACCAGAAGACTTTGTTATACTCGATCAGGGGATATGTTATACTTGATCAGGGGACTTTAGTTATACTCAACCTGAGGACTTTGTTATTCTCGATCAGAGGACTTTGTTATTCTCAATCAGGGGACTTTGTTATACTCGATTAGGGGCCTTTGTTATACTCGATGAGGGGGCTTGGTTATACTCGATCATGGGACTTTGCTATACTCGACCAGGGAACTTTGATATACTCGATCAGGGGACTTGTTATACTCGACCAGGGGACTTTTTTATACTTGATCAGGGGACTTTGTCATACTATATCTGTGGACTTTCCTATATTTGACCAATGGACTTTGCTATACTCGATGAGGGGACTTTGCTATACTCCACCAGGGACTTTGTTATACTCGATCAGGGGATGTGTTATACTCTATCAGGGGACTTTGTTATACTCGGTTCAGGGAACTTTGTTTTACTCGTCCAGGGGGCTTTTTTATACTAGGATCAGGGGACTTTGTTATGCTCGATCAGGGGACTTTGTTATGCTCGATCTGGGGACTTTGTTATACTGGGCCAGGGAACTTTTCTATACTCGATCAGCGGACTTTGTTACACTGGACCAGGGGACATTTTAATACTCGATTAGGGGACTTTTGTTACACCCGATCAGGGGACTTTGTTATGCTCGGTTCAGGGGTATTTGTCATACTCGTCCAGGGGGCTTTGTTATACTAGGATCAGGGGACTTTGTTATACTCGATCAGGGGACTTTTTTATACTCGACCAGATGACTTTGTTATACTCAATCAGGGGATATGTTATACTCGATCAGGGGACTTTCTTATACTCGAGCAGGGGGCTTTGTTATACTCGATCAGGGGACATTGTTATTCTCGATGAGTGGCCTTTGTTATACTCGATCAGGGGACTTTGTTATACTCGATGAGGGGACTTTGTTAATCGCGATCAGGGGACTCTTTTATACTCGACCAGAGGACTTTGTTTTACTTGATCAGGGGATATGTTATACTCGATCAGTGGACTTTGTTATACTCCATTAGGGGCCTTTGTTATACTCGATGAGGGGGCTTTGTTATACTCGACCAGGGGACTTTGTTATACTCGATTAGGGACTTTGTTATACTCAACCAGGGGACTTTTTTAAAATTAATCAGGGGACTTTGTCAGACTCGATCAGGGGAATTTTGTTATACTCGATCAGGGGATATGTTATACTCGATCAGGGGACTTTGTTATACTCAACCAGAGGACTTTGTTATACTCGAACAGGGGACTTTGTTATACTCAATCAGGGGACTTAGTTATACTCGTTGAGGGGCTTTTGTTATCCTCGATCAGGGGACCTTGTTATACTCGACCAGGGGACTTTGTTATACTCGATGAGGGGAATTTGTTATACTCGACCAGAGGACTTTTTTATTCTCGATCAGGGGATATGTTATACTCGATGAGGGGATTTTGCTATGCTTGATTAGGGGACTTTGTTATACTCGATAAAGGAAATTTTGTTATACTCGATGAGAGGACTTTGTTATACTCGACCAGGGGCCTTTGTTATACTCGATAAGAAAACTTTGCTATACTCGACCAGGGGACTTTGTTATACTCGATCAAAGGACTTTTGTTATACTCGATCAGGGGACTTTGTTATACTCGTCTAGGGGCCTTTGTTATACTCGATCAGGGACTTTTGTTATACTCGATCAGGGGACTTTGTTATACTCGACCAGGGTCCTTTGCTATACTCGATGACCGGACTTTGCTATACTCTATAAGGGGACTTTGTTATACTCGATAAGGGGAATTTGTTATACTCGATAAGAGGATTTTGTTATACTCGATGAATGCCTTTGTTATACTCGATGAGGGGCCTTTGTTATACTAGATCAGGGGACTTTGTTATACTCGATGAGGGGCCATTTTTGTACTCGATCAGGGGCCTTTGTTATACTCGATCAGGGGACTTTGTAATAATCGATCAGGGGCTTTGTTATACTCGACCAGGGGAATTTTTTATACTTCACCAATGGATTTGTTATACTCGATCTGGGGACTTTGTTTATACTCGAGCAGGGGACTTTTTTATACTCCATCAAGGGACTTTTTTATACTCGACCAATGGACTTTGTTATACTCGATCAAGGGACTTTTGTTATACTCGATCAGGGGACTTTGTTATACTCGTCCAGGGGCCTTTGTTATACTCGATCATGGGACTCTTGTTATACTCGATCAGGGGACTTTGTTATGCTCGACCAGGGTCCTTTGTTATACTCGATCAGGGGACTTTGTTATACTCGATAAGGGGACTTTGTTATACTCGATAAGAGGAATTTGTTATACTCGATCAGGGGACTTTGTCTTACTCGATGTGGGCCCTTTGCTATAATCGACCAGGGGACTTTGTTATAATCGATCATGGGACTTTGTTATGCTCGATATGGGGACTTTGTTATACTGGGCCAGGGGACTTTTTTATACTCGATCAGGGGACTTTTTTACTAGTATCAGGGGACTTTGTTATACTCGATTAGGGGACTTTGTTATACTCGGTCAGGGACTTTGTTTTAATCGATCAGGGGACTTTGTTATGCTCGATCTGGGGACTTTGTTATACTGGGCCAGGAGACTTTGTTATACTCGATCAGGGGATATGTTATACTCGATCAGGGGAATTTGTTATACTCGTCCAGGGGTCTTTGTTATACTCGATGAGGGGACTTTGTTATAACCGATCTGGGGACTTTGTTATACTCGATGAGGGGGCCTTTGTTATACTCGATGAGGGGGCTTTGTTATACTCGACCAGGGGACTTTGTTATACACGACCAGGGGGCTTTGTTATACTCCATCAGGGGACTTTGTTATACCCGACCAGAGGACTTTGTTATACTCGGTCAGGGGATATGTTACACTCGAACAGGGGACTTTGTTATACTGGATTTGGGGACTTTGTTATACTCGATCAGGGGAATTTTGTTATACTCGATCAGAGGACTTTGTTATACTCGACCAGGGGCCTTTGTTATACTCGATTAGAAAACTTTCTTATACTCGACCAGGGGACTTTGTTATACTCGATCAAAGGACTTTTGTTATACTCGATCAGGGGACTTTGTTATACTCGACCAGGGGCCTTTGTTATACTCGATGACCGGACTTTGCTATACTCTATAAGGGGACTTTGTTATACTCGATAAGGGGAAATTGTTACACTCGATAAGAGGATTTTGTTATACTCGATGAATGCCTTTGTTATACTCGATGAGGGGACTTTGTTATACTCGATCAGGGGCTTTGTTATACTCGACCAGGGGAATTTTTTATACTTCACCAATGGACTTTGTTATACTCGACCAGGGGACTTTGTTATAATCGATCAGGAGACTTTTTTATGCTTGATCTTACGGACTTTGTTATACTGCGCCAGGAGACGTTGTTATCCTCGATGAGGGGGTATGTTATACTCGATCAGGGGACTTTGTTATACTCGATCAGGGGACTTTGTTATACTCGTTCAGGTGGCTTTGTTATGCTCGATCTAGGGAGTTTGTTATACTCGACCACAGGCCTTTGTTATACTCGGTCTTGGGACTTTGTCCTACTCGATCAGGGCCCTTTGCTATACTCAACCAGGGGACTTTGTTATACTCGATCAGGAGACTTTGTTATACTTGTCCTGGAGACTTTGTTATACTCGATCAGGGGACTTTGTTTTACTCATCTAGGGGGTTTTTTATACACAATCAACGGACTTTGTAATCCTCGATCAGGGGACTTTGTCCTACTCGATCAGGGCCTTTGCTATAATCGACCAGGGGACTTTGTTATAATCGATCAAGGGACTGTGTTATGCTCGATATGGGGACTTTTTTATACTGGGCCAGGGGACTTTTTTGTACTCGATCAGGGGACTTTGTTATACTCGATCAGGGGCTTTGTTATACTCGACCAGGGGAATTTTTTATACTTCACCAATGGACTTTGTTATACTCGATCTGGGGACTTTGTTTATACTCGAGCAGGGGACTTTTTTATACTCCATCAGGGGACTTTTTTATACTCGACCAATGGACTTTGTTATACTCAATGAGGGGCCTTTGTTGTACTCGATCAGGAGACTTTCTTATACTTGACCAGGGGACTTTGTTATACGCGATCAGGGGACTTTTTTATACTCGATCAGGGGACTTTGTTATACTCAACCAGAGAACTTTGTTATACTCGATCAGGGGACTTTGTTATACTCAATCTGGGGACTTTGTTATACTCGATGAGGGGCCTTTGTTATACTCGATGAGGGGGCTTTGTTATAGTCGACCAGGGGACTTTGTTATACACGACCAGGGGGCTTTGTTAAACTCGATCAGGGGACTTTGTTATACTCGACCAGAGGACTTTGTTATACTCGGTCAGGGGATATGTTATACTCGAACAGGGGACTTTGTTATACTGGATTAGAAAACTTTCTTATACTCGACCAGGGGACTTTGTTATACTCGATCAAAGGACTTTTGTTATACTCGATCAGGGGACTTTGTTATACTCGACCAGGGGCCTTTGTTATTCTCGATGACCGGACTTTGCTATACTCTATAAGGGGACTTTGTTATACTCGATGAGGGGCCTTTGTTATACTAGATCAGGGGACTTTGTTATACTCGATGAGGGGCCATTTTTGTACTCGATGAGGGGCCTTTGTTATACTCGACCAGGGGAATTTTTTATACTTCACCAATGGACACTCGATCTGGGGACTTTGTTTATACTCGAGCAGGGGACTTTTTTATAATCCATCAGGGGACTTTTTTATACTCTACCAGAGGACTTTCTTATACTCGATCAGGGGACTTTGTTATACTCGACCAGGGGACTTTTTTATACTTGAGCAATGAACTTTGTTATACTCAATGAGGGGCCTTTGTTATACTCGATCAGGGGACTTTGTTATACTCGACCAGGGGACTTTGTTATATGCGATGAGGGGACTTTTTTATACTCGATCAGGGACTTTGTTATACTCAACCAGAGGACTTTGTTATACTCGATCAGGGGACTTTGTTATACTCAATCAGGGGACTTTGGTATACTCGATTAGGGGCCTTTGTTATACTCAATGAGGGGGCTTTGTTTTACTCGACCAGGGAACTTTGTTAAACTCGATCAGGGTACTTTCCTATATTTGACCAATGGACTTTGCTATACTCGATGAGGGGCTTTTGTTATACTCGATCAGGGGACTTTGTTATACTCGACCAGGGGACTAAGTTATACTCGATCAGGGGACTTTGTTATACTCGAGCAGAGGCCTTTGGTATATTCGATCAGGGGATATGTTATACTCTATCAGGGGACTTTGTTATACATGATTAGGGGACTTTGTTATACTCGATTAGGGGACTTTGTAATACTCGATCAGAGGACTTTGTTATACTCGACCAAGGGCCTTTGTTATACTCGATTAGAAAACTTTGTTATACTCGACCAGGGGACTATATTATACTCCACCAGGGACTTTGTTATACTCGATCATGGGATATGTTATACTCGATCAGGGGACTTTGTTAAGCTCGGTTCAGGGGTCTTTGTTATACTCGTCCAGTGGGCTTTGTTATACTAGGATCAGGGGATTTTGTTATACTCGACCAGGGGACTTTGTTATAATCGATCAGGAGACTTTTTTATGCTCGATCTTACGGACTTTGTTATACTGCGCCAGGAGACGTTGTTATCCTCGATGAGGGGGAATGTTATACTCGATCAGGGGACTTTGTTATACTCGATCAGGGGACTTTGTTATACTCGTCCAGGTGGCTTTGTTATGCTCGATCTAGGGACTTTGTTATACTCGACCACAGGCCTTTATTATACTCGGTCTTGGGACTTTGTTATAATCGATCAGGTGACTTTGTTATACTCGATCATTGGACTTTGTTTTACTCGTCTATGGGGCTTTTTTATACACGATCAGGGGACTTTGTAATCCTCGATCAGGGGACTTTGTCCTACTCGATCAGGGCCCTTTGTTATACTCGACCAGGGGACTTTGTTATACTCGATCAGGAGACTTTGTTATACTTGGCCTGGAAACTTTGTTATACTCGATCAAGGGATATGTTATACTCGATCAGGGGACTTTGTTTTACTCATCTAGGGGGCTTTTATATACACGATCAGGGGACTTTGTAATCCTCGATCAGGGGACTTTGTCCTACTCGATCAGGCCCTTTGCTATACTCGACAAGGGGACTTTGTTATAATCGATCAAGGGACTTTGTTATGCTCGATATGGGGACTTTTTTATACTGGGCCAGGGGACTTTTTTGTACTCGATCAGGGGACTTTGTTATACTCGATCAGGGGACTTTTTTATTCCCGATCAGGGTATTTTTGTTATACTCGACCAAGGGCCATTGTTATACTCGATCAGGGGACTTTATTATACTCGATAAGGGACTTTGTTATACTCGATACGAGGAATTTGTTATACTCGATCAGGGGACTGTGTTATACTGGACCAGGAGACTTTGTTATACTCGAGCAGGGGACTTTGTTATACTCGATCAGGGGGCTTTGTTATATTGGGATCAAGGAACATTGTTATACTCGGTCTGGGGACTTTGTTATAATCGATCAGGGAACTTTGTTATGCTCGATCTGGGGACTTTGATATACTGGGCCTGGAGACTTTGTTATACTCGATCAGGGCATATGTTATACTCGATCAGGGGACTTTGTTATACTGGACAAGGGGACTTTGTTATACTCGATCAGGGGACTTTGCTTTACTCGATCAGGGGACTTTGTTATACTCGTCTAGGGGGCTTTTTTATACACGATCAGGGGACTTTGTAATACTCGATGAGGGGACTGTGTGCTACTCGATCAGGGCCCTTTGCTATACTCGACCATGGGACTTTGTTATAATCGATCAGGGGACTTTGTTATGCTCGATATGGGGACTTTTTTATACTGGGCCAGGGGACTTTTTTGTACTCGATCAGGGGACTTTGTTATACTGGACCAGGGGACTTTTTTAAACCCGATTAGGGGACTTTGTTATACTCGATCAGGGGAATTTTGTTATACTCGATGAGAGGACTTTGTTATACTCGACCAGGGGCGTTTGTTATACTCGATTAGAAAAGTTTCTTATACTCGACCAGGGGACGTTGTTATTCTCGATCATGGGACTTTTGTTATACTCGATCAGGGGACTTTGTTATACTCGACCAGGGGCCTTTGTTATACTCGATTAGAGGACTTTGTTATACTCGATGAGGGGCCTTTTTTGGACTCGATCAGGGGCCTTTGTTATACTCGATAAGGGGACTTTGTTAGACTCGAACAGGGGACTTTGTTATACTCGGCCAGGGGAGTTTGTTAGACTCGATTAGGCGGCTTAGTTATATTCGATTAGGTGACTTTGTCATACTCGATGAGGGGCCTTTCATATACTCGATCAGGGGCCTTTGTTATTCTAGATCAGGGGTCTTTGTTATACTCGTCCAGTGGGCTTTGTTATACTAGGATCAGGGGACTTTGTTATACTCGATCAAGGGACTTTGTCTTACTCTATGAGGGCCCTTTGTTATACTCAACCAGGGGACTTTGTTATAATCGATCAGGGGACTTTGTTATGCTCGATCTGGGGAGTTTGTTATACTTCGCCAGGAGACGTTGTTATACTCGATGAGGGGATATGTTATACTCGATCAGGGACTTTGTTATATTCGTCCAGGGGGCTTTGTTATACTCGATCAGGGGACTTTGTTATACTCGATCAAGGACTTTGTTATACTCGACAAGGGGACTTTTTTATACTTGACCAATGGACTTTGTTATACTCGATGAGGGGCCTTTGTTATACTCGATCTGGGGACTTTGTTATACTCGACCAGGTCAATTTTTTATACTTGACCAATGGACTTTGTTATACTCAATGAGGGGCCTTTGTTATACTCGATCAGGGGACTTTCTTATACTCGACCAGGGGACTTTGTTATACTCAACCAGAGGACATTGTTATACTCGATGAGGGGCCTTTGTTATACTCGAGGAGGGGGCTTTGTTATTCTCGACCAGGGGACTTTGCTATACTTGGTCAGGGAATATGTTATACTCGATCAGGGGACTTTGTTATACTCGATCAAGGAATTTGGTATACCCGACAAGGGGACTTTTTTATACTTGACCAATGGACTTTGTTATACTCAACCAGAAGACGTTGTTATACTCGATGAGGGCCTTTGTTATACTCGACCAGGGGACTTTGTCATACTCGATCAGGGGACTTTGTTATACTCGACCCGAGGACTTTTTATACTAGGTCAGGGGATATGTTATACTCGATCAGGGGACTTTGTTGTACTTGATTTGGGGACTTTGTTATACTCGATCAGGGGAATTTTGTTATACTCGATCAGAGGACTTTGTTATACTCGACCAGGGGCCTTTGTTATACTCGATTAGAAAACTTTGTTATACTAGACCAGGGGACTTTGTTATACTTGATCAAGGGACTTTTGTTATACTCGATCAGGGGACTTTGCTATACTCGATCAGGGGCCTTTGTTATACTCGATCACCGGACTTTGTTATACTCGATAAGGGTACTTTGTTATACTCGATAAGGGGAATTTGTTATACTCGATAAGAGGATTTTGTTAGACTCGAACAGGGGACTTTTGTTATACTCGACCAGGGGACTTTGTTATACTCGATTAGGCGGCTTTGTTATACTCGAACAGGGAACTTCGTTATACTCGATCAGGGGACTTTGTCATACTCGATGAGGGGCCTTTTTAGGACTCGATCAGGGGCCTTTGTTATACTCGATCACCGGACTTTGTTATACTCGATAAGGGGACTTTTTATACTTGAGCAGGGGACTGTGTTATACTCGATCAGGGGACTTTGTTATACTCGATGAGGAGGCTTTGTTATACTCGATCAGGGGACTTTGCTATACTCGACCAGGGGACTTTGTTATACTCGATCAGGGGACTTTGTTATACTCGACCAGGGTTTTTTTTATACCTGACCAATGGACTTTGTTATACTCGATGAGGGGCCTTTGTTATACTCGATCTTGGGACTTTGTTTATACTCGACCAGGGGACTTTGTTATATGTGATCAGGGGACTTTTTTATACTCGATCAGGGACTTTCTTATACTCAACCAGAGGACTTTGTTAAACTCGATGAGGGGCCTTTGTTATACTCGATGAGGGGGCTTTGTTATTCTCGACCAGGGGACTTTGTTATACTCGACCAGGGGACTTTGTTATACTCGATCAGGGGACTTTGTTATACTCGATGAGGAGGCTTTGTTATACTCGGTCAGGGGACTTTGCTATACTCGACCAGGGGACTTTGTTATACTCGATCAGGGGACTTTGTTATACTCGACCAGGTGTTTTTTTATAGCTGACCAATGGACTTTGTTATACTCGATGAGGGGCCTTTGTTATACTCGATCTTGGGACTTTGTTTATACTCGACCAGGGGACTTTGTTATATGTGATCAGGGGACTTGTTTATACTCGATCAGGGACTTTCTTATACTCAACCAGAGGACTTTGTTAAACTCGATGAGGGGCCTTTGTTATACTCGATGAGGGGGCTTTGTTATTCTCGACCAGGGACTTTGTTATACTCGACCAGGGGACTTTGTTATAATCGATCAGGGGACTTTGTTATACTCGACCAGAGGACTTTGTTATAATCGGTCAGGGGATATGTTATACTCGATCAGGGGACTTTGTTATACTTGATTTGGGGACTTTGTTATACTCGATCAGGGGAATTTTGTTATACTCGATCAGAGGACTTTGTTATACTCGACCAGGGGCCTTTGTTATACTCGATTAGGAAACTTTGTTATACTCGACCAGGGGACTTTGTTATACTTGATCAAGGGACTTATGTTATTCTCGATCAGGGGACTTTGTTATACTCGACCAGGGGCCTTTGCTATACTCGATCACCGGACTTTGTTATACTTTATAAAGGTACTTTGTTTTACTCGATAAGGGGAATTTGTTATACTCGATAAGAGGATTTTGTTAGACTCGAACAGGGGACTTTGTTATACTCGACCAGGGGACTTCGTTATACTCGATTACGCGGCTTTGTTATACTCGATCAGGGAACTTCGTTATACTCGATGAGGGGCCTTTTTTGGACTCGATCAGGGGCCTTTGTTATACTCGATCACCGGACTTTGTTATACTCGATAAGGGAATTTCTTAAACGTGAGCAGGGGGCTGTGTTATACTCGATCAGGGAACTTTGTTATACTCGATGAGGAGGCTTTGTTACACTCGATCAGGGGACTTTGCTATACTCGACCAGGTGACTTTGTTATACTCGATGAGGGGACTTTGTTATACTCGACCAGGGGACTTTTTAATACTTGACCAATGGACTTTGTTATACTCGATGAGGGGCCTTTGTTATACTCGATCTGGGGACTTAGTTTATACTCGAGCAGGGGACTTTGTTATACTCCATCAGGGGACTTTTTTATACTCGACCAGAGGACTTTGTTATACTCGATCAGGGGAATTTGTTATTCTCGACCAGGGGACTTCTTTATACTTGACCAATGGACTTTGTTATACTCAATGAGGGGCCTTTGTTATACTCGATCAGGGGACTCTGTTATACTCGACCAGGGGACTTTGTTATATGCGATCAGGGGACTTTTTTATACTCGATCAGGGACTTTGTTATACTCAACCCGAGGAATTTGTTATACTCGATCAGGGAACTTGTTATACTCAATCAGGGGACTTTGTTATACTCGATTAGGGGCCTTTGTTATAACTCGATGAGGGGGCTTTGTTATACTCGACAAGGGGACTTTTTTATAATTAATCAGGGGACATTGTCATACTCGATCAGTGGACTTTCCTATATTTGACCAATGGACTTTGCTATACTCGATGAGGGGCTTTTGTTATACTCGATGAGGGGGCTTTGTTATGCTCGACCAGGGGACTTTTTTATACTCGATCAGGGGACTTTGTTATACTCGAGCAGAGGACTTTGGTATATTCGATTAGGGGATATGTTATACTCTATCAGGGGACTTTGTTATACTTGATTAGGGGACTTTGTTATACTCGATCAGGGGACTTTGTAATACTCGATCAGAGGACTTTGTTATAATCGACCAGGGGCCTTTGTTATACTTGATTAGAAAACTTTGTTATACTCGACCAGGGGACTTTGTTATGCTCGATCTGGGGACTTTGTTATACTGCGCCAGGAGACGTTGTTATCCTCGATGAGGGGATATGTTATACTCGATCAGGGGACTTTCTTATACTGGACCAGGAGACTTTGTTATACGCGAGCAGGGGACTTAGTTATACTCGATCAGGGGACTTTGTTATACTCGTCCAGGGGGCTTTGTTATGCTCGATCTAGGGACTTTGTTATACTGGGTCAGGAAACGTTGTTATACTCGATCAGGGGATATGTTATACTCGATCAGGAGACTTTGTTATACTGGACCAGGGGACTTTGTTATACTCGTCCAGGGGGCTTTGTTATATTAGGATCAGGGGACTTTTTTATTCTCGACCAGCGGACTTTGTTATACTCGACCAGAGGCCTTTGTTATACTCGGTCTGGGGACATTGTTATAATCGATCAGGGGACTTTGTTATGCTCGATTTGGGGACTTTGTTATGCTGGGCCTGGAGACTTTGTTATACTCGATCAGGGGATATGTTATACTCGATCAGGGGACTTTGTTATACTGGACCAGGGGACTTTGTTATACTAGGATCTGGGACTTTGTTATACTCGATCAGGACACTTTGTCTTACTCGATGAGGGCCCTTTGTTATACTCGACTAGGGGACTTTGTTATAATCGATCAGGGGACTTTGTTATGCTCGATCTGGGGACTTTGTTATACTGCGCCAGTAGACGTTGTTATCCTCGATGAGGGGATATGTTATACTCGATCAGGGGACTTTGTTATACTGGACCAGGAGACTTTGTTATACTCGATGAGGGGACGTTGTTATACTCGATCAGGGTACTTTGTTATACTCGTCTAGGGGGCTTTTTTATACACGATCAGGGGACTTTGTAATACTCGATCAGGGGACTTGGTCCTACTCGATCAGGGCCCATTGCTATACTCGACCAGTGGACTTTGTTATAATCGACCAGAGGCCTTTGTTATACTCGGTCTGGGGACTTTGTTATAATCGATCAGGGGACTTTGTTATGCTCGATCTGGGGACTTTGTTATACTGGGCCTGGAGACTTTGTTATACTCGATCAGGGGATATGTTATACTCGATCAGGGGACTTGGTTATACTGGACCAGGGGACTTTGTTATACTCGATATGGGGACTTTGTTAT
>NW_024717220.1:0-21241 GCF_018991925.1 Homarus americanus | reverse complement strand
TGGTATTAGTAATGGTGTGAGGGTTAGACGAAGCCATTTTAGTGTTAGTATTAAGCAAATTAGTATTCTTACTCTTAACAGAAGGCTGGGTTAATAAGGTTGTTACGGATTTAGCAACAGACACACTATCACCTGTAACAGGGGTAACTGCTTTAGTATACTTAGGTGAGGTACTATAGTGATTACCAGACCGTAGGGTACGACGGTTTAAGTCGTCAAATAGGATGGAGTCTATAACTTTCTCCTACTTCCCTGCCGACTCATTTAACTGGTGTTCCATACTCAAATCTATGTCAGTCTGGGCTTGATCTGTTGATGAGTTGGTTATCAACAAGCAGTTGCGCTAGGCGTTCGATTTCATCTCTACATTTGAACATGGGAAACTTGAAATTATCTATTAGCCCCCTTGGTCCCAATGAATACACTTAACAGTAAGTAGATCACTTGCCTCTCATTTACAAGACAAATGATATGTTTTGTGAATTATTGCTTCAGCTATCAATAAGTAGACAGACGCTTACAAACTACTGTAAATTATAAGTTCCAATACGGTAATACATTCGACACTTTATGTTGAAACCATCCTATCCGACGAATTTCTCGATTGTGAAGATATCTCTCGAACGTCATTCGTAATGGCAGGTGTGTAATTTAAATACCTATTTATACGGAAGTGATGCGTCTGTGTATAAGCGTGATCCTTAAAGTTTGAGTGGAGTGTGGGTGGGGCCTTTTCCTAGGATGCGTGCGCCGCTGCTGGTTTCCTTGGCAACGAGATGACGCTTCTGCTTTGGTGAGAGACGAGTCCACTTGATTTTAGGTGAGTTCCTCCTCCGGCGATCAGAAAACTATGATTGGTGGTGCTGGTTCGCTGGCGAAAACTGCCGTGTGCCAATTCTTCACAGTCCACGTATATATGGAGATCTGTATGATGACACCGTAATTCGTAATTCACGCTGACGACACAACAATACTGCTCAGCTGCTAGTGAAATACCAATTGAATTCCAGGTTACGAAACTGTTGTTCAACACTGCAACACTGTAATGTCTAGGGAATGCTGAGTGGAGTCTATCTCAACCGGCTCAATCTGGATATGTACCAACAGGCTGTAATATTTGTATATTACGAATTCTGCACGTATTTGTATGTGACAGAGATAAGGAGCGCTCACTACATATCGTCTCAATACGGGATATAGTTTTAAACACTCGGATTATGTAACGCGTCACTGCTGTGTGGTTCTTGTTTTTCACAAGACACAGACGGATGATACGACTACCAGTTTGAAGAATCCGTACACACCGCTTGCCACCTATATGAATCGGCTGCTTGTCCAATTAACCAGTCCGTTCACACATATTTATATTTGGGTTTTAAGTAACGAAACCCAAACGGTAGTTCCTTTGTTTTATTATAAAAGGTTGTATATATAATTCCTGAGTGTATATCAACCGTAAGTCTCACTGTCTAGGAGTGAATGAGAAAGGGACGGCGTTTTATGTATGATAAACGTTTGGTCACGTCCTTTCGATAGGAGTTGAGGTGAGCTACTGAAGCTTAGGGGCATCGCAGTGCGTGCTTACAGAAATGCTGAGCTATGGATCTCGCCCTCTTGGGTAAGTTGCCCGCTCACGTGTCAATCTCATGTCTTACTCATAGACAGTGGAAAGTTACAGGGTGGTGAATCTGAATATAATATCAGATGTATTGACCCATTTATATAATACGTTCTGTTGATGAGACAGGGGCCTATTACACCCTGATTAATTATAACAATGACCCCTGGTCGAGTATAGCAAAGGGCCCTGATAAAGAAAAACAAAGTCCCATGGTCGAGAATAACAAAGTCCTCTGATACTAGTATAACAAAGTCCTCTGGTCGAGTATAAAAAAGTCCCCTGATCGAGTATAACAAAGTCTCCTGGTCGAGTATAACAAAGTCCCCTGATCGAGTATAACAAAGGCCCCTCATCGAGTATAACAAAGTCCATTGGTCAAGTATAAAAAAGTCCCCAGGTCGAGTATAACAAAGTCCCCTAATCAAGCATAACAAAGTCCCCTTTGTCGAGTATAGCAAAGACCCCTGATCGAGTATAACAAAGCCCCCTGCTCGAGTGTAAGAATGTCCCCTGATCGAGTATAACAAAGTCCCCTGATTGAGTATAACAAAGGCCCGTGATCGAGTCCAAAAAAGGCCCCTAATCGAGTATAACAAAGTCCCCTGATCTTGTATAACAAAGGCCCCTGATCGACTATAACAAAGGCCCCTCATCGAGTATAACAAAGTCCCCTGATTGAGTATAACAAAGCCGCCTAATCGAGTATAACAAAGTCCCCTGGTCGAGTATAACAAACTCCCCTGTTCGAGTCTAACAAAGTCCCCTTATTGAGTATACCAAATTCCCCTGATCGAGTATAAAAAAGTCCCATGGTCCAGTATAACAAAGTCCGCTGATCGTGTATAAAAATGTCACCTGGCCCAGTATAACAAAGTCCCCTAATCGAGTATAACATATCCCCTGATTGAGTATAGCAAAGTCCCTGGTAGAATATAACAAAGTCCCCTGGTCGAGTATAACAGTTTTCTAATCGAGTATAACAAAGGCCCCTGGTCAAGTATAACAAAGGCCCCCCATCGAGTATAACAAAGTCCATTGGTCAAGTATAAAAAAGTCCCTTGGTCGAGTATAACAATGTCCCCTGATCGTGTATAACAATGTTCCCTGGTCGAGTATAGCAAAGTCCCCTGATCGAGTAAAACAAATCTTCCTGATCGAGTATAACAAAGTCCCCTGATCGAGTATAACAAAGCCCCCTGCTCGAGTATAAGAAAGTCCCCTGATCGAGTATAACAAAGTCCCCAGGTTGAGTATAACAAAGTCCTCTGATTGAGTATAACAAAGGTCCCTCATAAAGTATAACAAAGTCCATTGGTCAAGTATAAAAAAGTCCCATGGTCGAGTATAACAAATTCCCCTGATCGAGTATAACAAAGTCCCCTGATTAATTATATAAAAGTTCCGTGGACGAGTATAACAATGTTGCCTGATCGAGTATAACAAAGTCCCATGGTCGAGTATAACAAAGCCCCCTCATCGAGTAGGAGGAGGAGGTGCTGCTTTAGCTACCTCTCTGTTTTACCTTGAGAATGGCTTTGCACCGGGTGTGGCTTTATTTGCACTATTACCTCGGAGCTGAAAACAATCTTCCATTACGTGGCCACGTTTATTACAATGTGCGCATCGTAACGATGTTTTCTGTTTATATGTTAGGCGGGGAGGAGCGATCGGAGCTAAGTGTGTCGCGTAAGGAGTCTGGGAGTGAAGCATCTGAGGCATCTGAGACTGCTGGGGTTGTGGTGACGTCACTGAGGGTTGCGCCAGTAAGGGGCCCGTAGCCTGGGGACAGAGCTTGTTTGCGTATTCCACCATATCCAAGGGTGGTTCATACTGTACTTCCTGTGCCCGGCTATATAAGGGAACACGGACGGAAAGAAGAAAACTTATTAGTTCTATCAATGTTTCCACATTTTCTGGCGGCATATCACCCCGTGAGTTGTACCAGCCTGATGACCGGAAGGTCGCTTGCATGTCCTGGCGAACCTGGCCCGCGATGTCAACAGCGTCAACGGGTGTTTCGTTTCGTATACCTGGAATACAGCGATCCAACCATCTGAAGATCCATTGCAGTTGGCCCAGCTGTGACCTACCCCCAAAAATCCCAATTAGCGTTCGCTTGAACTTTTCATAGTCAGGGCTTTGTAAACCAAACGCATTTAAACGACTGCCTGCATAGGAACCCTGCATTATATGGGAACGTACATATGCTTTCTTATCTTCGTCAGTCGTTATGTAACTATTGCGCATGCTATCTTCACATGCACGAATAAAATGTGCGACCCTATAATCGTCTTGTCCCGTGAAATTTCGAACATAATCGCCGCGCTGCATGATATTAATAACAGTATCAGCTTTAGGTGTGGTATTAGTAATGGTGTGAGGGTTAGAAGATGCCATTTTAGTGTTATTAAGCAAGTTAGTATTCTTACTCTTAACAGAAGGCTCGGTTAATAAGGTTGTTACCGATTTAGCAACAGACACACTATCACCTGTAACAGGGGTAACTGCTTTAGTATACTTAGGTGAGGTACTATAGTGATTACCAGACCGTAGGGTACGACGGTTTAAGTCGTCAAATGATTCGTCTATAACTTTCTCACTACTTCCTACCGACTCATTTAACTGTGTTCCATACTCAAAATCTATGTCAGTCTGGGCTTGATCATTGATGAGTTGGTTATCAGCAAACAGTTGAGCTAGGCGTTCGATTTCATCTACATTAGACATGGGAAACTTAGAAATTATCTATTAGCCCCCTTGGGTCAATGAATACTTAACAGTAAGTAGATCACTTGCCTCTCATTTACAAGACAAATGAATATGTTTTGTAGTTAATTATTAAACTATCAATAAGTAGACAGACACTTACAAACTACTGTAAATTATAGGATTCCAATACATTAATCTTACATTCGACACTTTATCATTGAAATAATCCTATCCGACGAACCTATCGGTGTGAAGATATCTCTCGAACGTGTTCATGTGTGTAGAATTGTGTAATTTAAATACCTATTTATACAGAGTAGTACGTCTGTATAGAAAACGTGATCCTTCAAGAGTTCTGAGTGGAGTGTGGGTGGGGCCTTTTCCTAGGATGCGTGCGCCGCTGCTGGTTTCCTTGGCAACGAGATGACGCTTCTGCTTTGGTGAGAGACGAGTCCACTTGATTTTAGGTGAGTTCCTCCTCCGGCGATCAGAAAACTATGATTGGTGGTGCTGGTTCGCTGGCGAAAACTGCCGTGTGCCAATTCTTCACAGTCCACGTATATATGGAGATCTGTATGATGACACCGTAATTCGTAATTCGCGCTGACGACACAACAATACTGCTCAGCTGCTAGTGAAATACCAATTGAATTCCAGGTTACGAAACTGTTGTTCAACACTGCAACACTGTAATGTCTAGGGAATGCTGAGTGGAGTCTATCTCAACCGGCTCAATCTGGATATGTACCAACAGGCTGTAATATTTGTATATTACGAATTCTGCACATATTTGTATGTGACAGAGATAAGGAGCTCTCACTACATATCGTCTCAATACGGGATATAGTTTTAAACACTCGGATTATGTAACGCGTCACTGCTGTGTGGTTTCTTGTTTTTCACAAGACACAGACGGATGATACGACTACCAGTTTGAAGAATCCGTACACACCCCTTGCCACCTATATGAATCGGCTGCTTGTCCAATTAACCAGTCCGTTCACACATATTTATATTTGGGTTTTAAGTAACGAAACCCAAACGGTAGTTCCTTTGTTTTATTATAAAAGGTTGTATATATAATTCCTGAGTGTATATCAACCGTAAGTCTCACTGTCTAGGAGTGAATGAGAAAGGGACGGCGTTTTATGTATGATAAACGTTTGGTCACGTCCTTTCGATATGAGTTGAGGTGAGCTACTGAAGCTTAGGGGCATCGCAGTGCGTGCTTACAGAAATGCTGAGCTATGGGTCTCGCCCTCTTGGGTAAGTTGCCCGCTCACGTGTCAATCTCATGTCTTACTCATAGACAGTGGAAAATTACAGGGTGGTGAATCTGAATATAATATCAGATGTATTGACCCATTTATATAATACGTTCTGTTGATGAGACAGGGGCCTATTACACCCTGATTAATTATAACAATGACCCCTGGTCGAGTATAGCAAAAGGCCCTGATCAAGAAAAACAAAGTCCCATGGTCGAGAATAACAAAGTCCCCTGATACTAGTATAACAAAGTCCTCTGGTCGAGTATAAAAAAGTCCCCTGATCGAGTATAACAAAGTCTCCTGGTCGAGTATAACAAAGTCCCCTGATCGAGTATAACAAAGGCCCCTCATCGAGTATAACAAAGTCCATTGGTCAAGTATAAAAAAGTCCCCTGGTCGAGTATAACAAAGTCCCCTAATCGAGCATAACAAAGTCCCCTTTGTCGAGTATAGCAAAGTCCCCTGATCGAGTATAACAAAGCCCCCTGCTCGAGTGTAAGAATGTCCCCTGATCGAGTATAACAAAGTCCCCTGATTGAGTATAACAAAGGTCCGTGATCGAGTCCAAAAAAGGCCCCTAATCGAGTATAAGAAAGTCCCCTGATCTTGTATAACAAAGGCCCCTGATCGAGTATAACAAAGGCCCCTCATCGAGTATAACAAAGTCCCCTGATTGAGTATAACAAAGCCGCCTAATCGAGTATAACAAAGTCCCCTGGTCGAGTATAACAAAGTCCCCTGTTCGAGTCTAACAAAGTCCCTTATCGAGTATAACAAATTCCCCTGATCGAGTATAAAAAAGTCCCATGGTCCAGTATAACAAAGTCCGCTGATCGTGTATAAAAATGTCACCTGGCCCAGTATAACAAAGTCCCCTAATCGAGTATAACAAATCCCCTGATCGAGTATAACAAAGTCCCTGGTAGAATATAACAAAGTCCCTGGTCGATATAACAGTTTTCTGTCGAGGTATAACAAAGGCCCTGGTCAAGGTAACAAGGCCCCATCGGGTATAACAAAGTCCATTGGTCAAGTATAAAAAGTCCTTGGTCCAAAAGAGTATAACAATGTCCCTGATCGTATATATAATGTTCCTAATTGAGTATAACTTAAAGTCCCTGATCGAGTAAAACAAATCTTCCTGATCCAGAGTATAACAAAGTCTGATAAAAGTATAACAAAACTTCCCTGCTCGAGCAAGAAAGTCCCCTGATCGAGTATAACAAAGTCCCCAGGTCGAGTATAACAAAGTCCTCTGATTGAGTATAACAAAGGTCCCTCATAAAGTATAACAAAGTCCATTGGTCAAGTATAAAAAAGTCCCATGGTCGAGTATAACAAATTCCCCTGATCGAGTATAACAAAGTCCCCTGATTAATTATATAAAAGTTCCGTGGACGAGTATAACAATGTTGCCTGATCGAGTATAACAAAGTCCCATGGTCGAGTATAACAAAGCCCCCTCATCGAGTAGGAGGAGGAGGAGGTGCTGCTTTTGCTACCTCTCTGTTTGACCTTGAGAATGGCTTTGCACCGGGTGTGGCTTTATTTGCACTATTACCTCGGAGCTGAAAACAATCTTCCATTACGTGGCCACGTTTATTACAATGTGCGCATCGTAACGATGTTTTCTGTTTATATGTTAGGCGGGGAGGAGCGATCGGAGATAAGTGTGTCGCGTAAGGAGTCTGGGAGTGAAGCATCTGAGGCATCTGAGACTGCTGGGGTTGTGGTGACGTCACTGAGGGTTGCGCCAGTAAGGGGCCCGTAGCCTGGGGACAGAGCTTGTTTGCGTATTCCACCATATCCAAGGGTGGTTCATACTGTACTTCCTGTGCCCGGCTATATAAGGGAACACGGACGGAAAGAAGAAAACTTATTAGTTCTATCAATGTTTCCACATTTTCTGGCGGCATATCACCCCGTGAGTTGTACCAGCCTGATGACCGGAAGGTCGCTTGCATGTCCTGGCGAACCTGGCCCGCGATGTCAACAGCGTCAACGGGTGTTTCGTTTCGTATACCTGGAATACAGCGATCCAACCATCTGAAGATCCATTGCAGTTGGCCCAGCTGTGACCTACCCCCAAAAATCCCAATTAGCGTTCGCTTGAACTTTTCATAGTCAGGGCTTTGTAAACCAAACGCATTTAAACGACTGCCTGCATAGGAACCCTGCGTTATATGGGAACGTACATATGCTTTCTTATCTTCGTCAGTCGTTATGTGACTATTGCGCATGCTATCTTCACATGCACGAATAAAATGTGCGACCCTATAATCGTCTTGTCCCGTGAAATTTCGAACATAATCGCCGCGCTGCATGATATTAATAACAGTATCAGCTTTAGGTGTGGTATTAGTAATGGTGTGAGGGTTAGAAGATGCCATTTTAGTGTTATTAAGCAAGTTAGTATTCTTACTCTTAACAGAAGGCTCGGTTAATAAGGTTGTTACCGATTTAGCAACAGACACACTATCACCTGTAACAGGGGTAACTGCTTTAGTATACTTAGGTGAGGTACTATAGTGATTACCAGACCGTAGGGTACGACGGTTTAAGTCGTCAAATGATTCGTCTATAACTTTCTCACTACTTCCTACCGACTCATTTAACTGTGTTCCATACTCAAAATCTATGTCAGTCTGGGCTTGATCATTGATGAGTTGGTTATCAGCAAATAGTTGCGCTAGGCGTTCGATTTCATCTACATTAGACATGGGAAACTTAGAAATTATCTATTAGCCCCCTTGGGTCAATGAATACTTAACAGTAAGTAGATCACTTGCCTCTCATTTACAAGACAAATGAATATGTTTTGTAGTTAATTATTAAACTATCAATAAGTAGACAGACACTTACAAACTACTGTAAATTATAGGATTCCAATACATTAATCTTACATTCGACACTTTATCATTGAAATAATCCTATCCGACGAACCTATCGGTGTGAAGATATCTCTCGAACGTGTTCATGTGTGTAGAATTGTGTAATTTAAATACCTATATATACAGAGTACGTCTGTATAGAAAACGTGATCCTTCAAGAGTTCTGAGTGGAGTGGTGGGTGGAGTGAGGGTGGGGCCTCTTCCTAGGATGCGTGCGCCGCTGCTGGTTTCCTTGGCAACGAGATGACGCTTCTGCTTTGGTGAGAGACGAGTCCACTTGATTTTAGGTGAGTTCCTCCTCCGGCGATCAGAAAACTATGATTGGTTATCACACCGGTGGTGCTGGTTCGCTGGCGAAAACTGCCGTGTGCCAATTCTTCACAGTCCACGTATATATGGAGATCTGTATGATGACACCGTAATTCGTAATTCGCGCTGACGATACAACAATACTGCTCAGCTGCTAGTGAAATACCAATTGAATTCCAGGTTACGAAACTGTTGTTCAACACTGCAACACTGTAATGTCTAGGGAATGCTGAGTGGAGTCTATCTCAACCGGCTCAATCTGGATATGTACCAACAGGCTGTAATATTTGTATATTACGAATTCTGAACGTATTTGTATGTGACAGAGATAAGGAGCGCTCACTACATATCGTCTCAATACGGGATATAGTTTTAAACACTCGGATTATGTAACGCGTCACTGCTGTGTGGTTTCTTGTTTTTCACAAGACACAGACGGATGATACGACTACCAGTTTGAAGAATCCGTACACACCGCTTGCCACCTATATGAATCGGCTGCTTGTCCAATTAACCAGTCCGTTCACACATATTTATATTTGGGTTTTAAGTAACGAAACCCAAACGGTAGTTCCTTTGTTTTATTATAAAAGGTTGTATATATAATTCCTGAGTGTATATCAACCGTAAGTCTCACTGTCTAGGAGTGAATGAGAAAGGGACGGCGTTTTATGTATGATAAACGTTTGGTCACGTCCTTTCGATATGAGTTGAGGTGAGCTACTGAAGCTTAGGGGCATCGCAGTGCGTGCTTACAGAAATGCTGAGCTATGGGTCTCGCCCTCTTGGGTAAGTTGCCCGCTCACGTGTCAATCTCATGTCTTACTCATAGACAGTGGAAAGTTACAGGGTGGTGAATCTGAATATAATATCAGATGTATTGACCCATTTATATAATACGTTCTGTTGATGAGACAGGGGCCTATTACACCCTGATTAATTATAACAATGACCCCTGGTCGAGTATAGCAAAGGGCCCTGATAAAGAAAAACAAAGTCCCATGGTCGAGAATAACAAAGTCCTCTGATACTAGTATAACAAAGTCCTCTGGTCGAGTATAAAAAAGTCCCCTGATCGAGTATAACAAAGTCTCCTGGTCGAGTATAACAAAGTCCCCTGATCGAGTATAACAAAGGCCCCTCATCGAGTATAACAAAGTCCATTGGTCAAGTATAAAAAAGTCCCCTGGTCGAGTATAACAAAGTCCCCTAATCAAGCATAACAAAGTCCCCTTTGTCGAGTATAGCAAAGACCCCTGATCGAGTATAACAAAGCCCCCTGCTCGAGTGTAAGAATGTCCCCTGATCGAGTATAACAAAGTCCCCTGATTGAGTATAACAAAGGCCCGTGATCGAGTCCAAAAAAGGCCCCTAATCGAGTATAACAAAGTCCCCTGATCTTGTATAACAAAGGCCCCTGATCGAGTATAACAAAGGCCCCTCATCGAGTATAACAAAGTCCCCTGATTGAGTATAACAAAGCCGCCTAATCGAGTATAACAAAGTCCCCTGGTCGAGTATAACAAAGTCCCCTGTTCGAGTCTAACAAAGTCCCCTTATCGAGTATAACAAATTCCCCTGATCGAGTATAAAAAAGTCCCATGGTCCAGTATAACAAAGTCCGCTGATCGTCTATAAAAATGTCACCTGGCCCAGTATAACAAAGTCCCCTAATCGAGTATAACATATCCCCTGATTGAGTATAACAAAGTCCCTGGTAGAATATAACAAAGTCCCCTGGTCGAGTATAACAGTTTTCTAATCGAGTATAACAAAGGCCCCTGGTCAAGTATAACAAAGGCCCCCCATCGAGTATAACAAAGTCCATTGGTCAAGTATAAAAAAGTCCCTTGGTCGAGTATAACAATGTCCCCTGATCGTGTATAACAATGTTCCCTGGTCGAGTATAGCAAAGTCCCCTGATCGAGTAAAACAAATCTTCCTGATCGAGTATAACAAAGTCCCCTGATCGAGTATAACAAAGCCCCCTGCTCGAGTATAAGAAAGTCCCCTGATCGAGTATAACAAAGTCCCCAGGTCGAGTATAACAAAGTCCTCTGATTGAGTATAACAAAGGTCCCTCATAAAGTATAACAAAGTCCATTGGTCAAGTATAAAAAAGTCCCATGGTCGAGTATAACAAATTCCCCTGATCGAGTATAACAAAGTCCCCTGATTAATTATATAAAAGTTCCGTGGACGAGTATAACAATGTTGCCTGATCGAGTATAACAAAGTCCCATGGTCGAGTATAACAAAGCCCCCTCATCGAGTATAACAAAGGCCCCTAATCGAGTATAACAAAGTCCCCTGATTGAGTATAACAAAGTCCCCGGACCGAGTATAACAAAGTCCTCTGGTTGAATATAACAAAGTCCCCTGATCGAGTATAATATATCCCCTGATCGAGTATAGCAAAGTCCTCTGGTCGAGTATAAAAAAGTCCCCTGATCGAGTATAACAAAGTCGCCTTCTCGAGTATAACGAAGTCCCTAGATCGAGTATAACAAAGGCCCCTCATTGAGTATAACAAAGTCCATTGGTCAAGTATAAAAATGTCCTCTGGTCGAGTATAACAAAGTCCCCTGATTGAGTATAACAAAGTCCCCTGATCGAGTATAGCAAAGTCCCATGATCGAGTATAAAAATGGCTCCTCATCGAGTATAACAAAGTCCCGTGATCGAGTAAATATATATCCCCTGATCGAGTATAACAAAGTCTCCTAGCCCAGTATAACAAAGTCCCCAGATCGAGCATAACAAAGTCCCCTGATCAATTATAACAAAGTCCCCTGACCGAGTATAACAAAGGTCTCTGGTCGAGTATAACAAAGTCCCCTGGTCGAGAATAACAAAGTCCCTTGATCCTAGTATAACAAAGCCCCCTGGACGAGTATAACAAAGCCTCCTAATCCTAGTATAACAAAGCCCCCTGGACGAGTATAACAAGGTCCCCAGATCGGGCATAACAAAGTCCCATGATCCTAGTATAACAAAGCGCACAGGACGAGTATAACAAAGACCCCTGGACCGAGTATAACAAAGTCCCCTGATCGAGTATAACATATCCCCTGATCGAGTATAACAAAGTCCCTGGTGGAGTATAACACAGTCCCCTGGTCGAGTATAAAAAGTTTTCTAATCGAGTATAACAAAGGCCCCTGGTCGACTATAACAAAGTCCTCTGATCGAGTATAACAAAGTCCCCTGATCGAGTATAACAAAGTCCACTAATCAAGTATAACAAAGTCCCCTGATCGAGTATAATATATCCCCTGATCGAGTATAACAAAGTCCTTTGGTCGAGAATAACAAAGTCCCCTGATCAAGTATAACAAAGTCCCATGGTCCAGTATAACAAAGTCCCCAGATCGAGTATAACACAGGCCCCTCATCGAGTATAACAAAGTCCATTGGTCAAGTATAAAAAAGTCCCCTGGTCGAGTATAACAAAGTCCCCTGATCGAGTATAAGAAAGTCCCTTGATCGAGTATAACAAAGGCCCCTGATCGAGTCCAAAAATGCCCCTAATCGAGTATAACAAAGTCCCCTGATCTAGAATAACAAAGGCCCCTGATCGAGTATAACAAAGGCCCCTCATCGAGTATAACAAAGTCCCTGGTCGAGTATAACAAAGTCCCCTGATCGAGTATAACAAAGTCTCCTGGCCCAGTATAACAAAGTCCCCAGATCGAGCATAACAAAGTCCCCTGATCGAGTATAACAAAAGTACCTGATCGAGTATAACATATCCTGATCCAAGTATAACAAAGGCCCCTCATCGAGTATAACAAAGTCCATTGGTCAAGTATAAAAAAGTCCCCTGGTCTAGCATAACAAAGTCCCCTGATCGAGTATAACAAAGTCCCCTGGTCGATTATAGCAAAGTCCCTGGATCGAGATTAACAAAGTCCGGTGATTGAGTATAACAAAGGCCCCTGGTCGAGTATAACAAAGTCCCCTGATCGATTATAACAAAAGTCCCCTGATCGAGTATAATGAAGTCCCCTGATCGAGTATAAAAAAGTCCCATGGGCCAGTATAACAAAGTGCGCTGATCGTGTATAAAAAAGTCCCCTGGCCCAATAAAACAAAGTCCCCTGATCGAGTATAACATATCCCCTGATCGAGTATAACAAAGTCCCTTGTAGAGTATAACAAAGTCCCTGGTCGAGTATAACAAAGCCCCTCATCGAGTATAACAAAGTCCATTGGTCAAGTATAAAAGTCCCCTGTCGAGTATAACAAAGCCTCCTGATCGAGTATAACAAAGTCCCCTGGTCGAGTATAACAAAGTCCCTTGGTCAAGTATAACAAAGTCCCCTGATCGAGTATAACATATCCCCTGCTCGAGTATAACAACGTCTCCAGGCCCAGTATAACAAAGTCCCCAGATGGAGCATAGCAAAGTCCCCTGATCGATTATAACAAAGTCCCCTGGTCGAGTATAACAAAGGGCCCTGATCGAGTAAGACAAAGTCCCCTAATCTAGTGTAACAAAGTCCCCTGATCCTAGTATAACAAAGCCCCCTGGACGAGTATAACAAAGTCCCCTGATCGAGTATAACATATCCACCTGATCGAGTATAACAAAGTCTCCTGGCCCAGTATAACAAAGTCCCCAGATCGAGCATAGCAAAGTCCCCTGATCGATTATAACAAAGTCCGCTGACCGAGTATAACAAAGGCCTCTCAGCGAGTATAACAAAGTCCCCTGATCGAGTATAACAAAGTCCCCTCATCGAGTATTACAAAGGTGCCTGATCGAGTATAACAAAGGCCCCTCATCGAGTAAAACAAAGTCCATTGGTCAAGTATAAAAAAGTCCCCTGATCGAGTTTAACAAAGCCTCCTGATCGAGTATAACAAAGTCCCCTGATAGAGTATAAAAAAGCCCCCTGCTCGTGTATAAGAAAGTCCCCTGATCGAGTATAACAAAGTCCCCTGGTCGAGTATAACAAAGTCCTCTGATTGAGTATAACAAAGTCCCCTTCGAGTATAACAAAGTCCTCTGGGTGAGTATAACAATGCCCCCTGAACGGGTATAACACATCCCCTGATCGAGTAAAACAAAGTCCTCTGGTCGAGTATAAAAAAGTCCCCTGATCGAGTATAACAAAGTCCCCTTCTCCAGTATAACAAACCCTTGTTCGAGTATAACAAAGGCCCCTCATCGAGTATAACAAAGTCCATTGGTCAAGTATAAAAAAGTCCCCTGGTCGATTATAACAAACAAAGTCCCCTGGTCGAGTATAACAAAGCCCCCTCATCGAGTATAACAAAGGCCCCTAATCGAGTATAACAAAGTCCCCTGATTAAGTATAACAAAGTCCCCTGATCGAGTATAACAAATTCCTCTGGTTGAGTATAACAAAGTCCCCTGATCGAGTATAACATATCCCCTCATCGAGTAAAACAAAGTCCTCTGGTAGAGTATAAAAAAGTCCCCTCTCGAGAAGAATAAAGTTCCTAGATCGAGTATAACAAAGGCCCCTCATCGAGTATAACAAAGTCCATTGGTCAAGTATAAAAAAGTCCCCTGGTCGAGTATAACAAAGTCCCCTAATCGAGTATAACAAAGTCCCCTGGTCGAGTATAGCAAAGTCCCCTGATCGAGTATAACAAAGCCTCCTGATCGAGCATAACAAAGTCCCCTGGTCGAGTATAACAAAGTCCCCTGGACCAGTATAACAAAGTCCCCTGATCAAGTATAACATATCTCCTGATCGAGTAAAACAACGTCTCCTGGCCCAGTATAACAAAGTCTCCAGATCGATTATAACAAAGTCCCCTGATCCTAGTATAACAAAGCCCCTGTATGGGTATAACAAAGTCCCCTGATCGAGTATAACAAAGTCCCCTGATCGAGTATAACAAAGTCCCCTGTACCAGTATAACAAAGTCCCCTGATCGAGTATAACATATCCACCTGATCGAGTATAACAAAGTCTCCTGGCCCAGTATAACAAAGTCCCCAGATCGAGCATAACAAAGTCCCCTGATCGATTATAACAAAGTCCCCTGATCGAGTATAACAAAGGACTCTGGGCGAGAATAACAAAGTTCCCTGGTCGAGAATAACAAAGTCCCCTGATCTTAGTATAACAAAGCCTCCTCGACGAGTATAACAAAGTTCCCTGATCGAGTATAACAAAGTCCCCTGTTCGAGTATAACAAAGTCCCCTGGTCCAGTATAACAAAGTCCCCTTATCGAGTATAACATATCCCCTGATCGAGTATAACAACGTATCCTGGCCCAGTATAACAAAGTCCCCAGATCGAGCATAGCAAAGTCCCCTGATTTATTATAACAAAGTCCCCTGGTCGAGTATAACAAAGGGCCCTGATCGAGTAAAACAAAGTCCCCTAATCCTAGTATAACAAAGCCCGCTGGACAAGTATAACAAAGTCCCCTGAACCGAGTATAACAAAGTCCCCTGATCGAGTATAACATATCATCTGATCGAGTATAACAAAGTCCTCTGATCGAGTATAACAAAGTCCCCTTCTCGAGTAAGACAAAGTCCCCTGATCGAGCATAACAAAGTCCCCTGATCGATTATAACAAAGTCCCCTGACTGAGTACAACAAAGGCCTCTGGTCGAGTATAACAAAGTCCCCTGGTCGAGTATAACAAAGTCCCCTGGTCAAGTATAACAAAGTCCCTGATCAAGTATAACATATCCCCGGCTCGAGTATAACAACGTCACCGGGCCCAGTATAACAAAGTCCCCAGATGGAGCATAGCAAAGTCCCCTGATCGATTATAACAAAGTCCCCTGGTCGAGTATAACAAAGTCCCCTGATCGAGTATAACAAAGTCCCCTGGACGAGCATAACAAAGTCCCCTGGTCAATTAATACAAAGTCCCCTGATCGATTATAACAAAGTCCCCTGGTCGAGTATAACAAAGGGCCCTGATCGAGTAAGACAAAGTCCCCTAATCGAGTATAACAAAGCCTCCTGATCGAGTATAACAAAGTCCCCTGGTCGAACATAACAAAGTCCCCTGGTCAATTATTACAAAGTCCCCTGATCGATTATAACAAAGTCCCCTGGTCGAGTATAACAAAGGGCCCTGATCGAGTCAGAAAAAGTCCCCTAATCGAGTATAACAAAGACCCCTGATTAGGTATAACAAAGTCCCCTGATCGAGTATAACATATCCCCTGATCGAGTATAGCAAAGTCCTCTGGTTGAGAATAACAAAGTCCTCTGATTGAGTATAACATATCCCCTGATCGAGTAAAACAAAGTCCTCTGGTAGAGTATAAAAAAGTCCCTAGATCGAGTATAACAAAGGCCCCTCATCGAGTATAACAAAGTCCATTGGTCAAGTATAAAAATGTCCCCTGGTCGAGTATAACAAAGTCCCCTAATCGAGTATAACAAAGCCTCCTGATCGAGTATAACAAAGTCCCCTGGTCGAGTTTAACAAAGTCCCTTGGACCAGTATAACAAAGTCCCCTGATCAAGTATAACATATCTCCTGATCAAGTAAAACAACGTCTCCTGGCCCAGTATAACAAAGTCCCCAGATCGAGCATAACAAAGTCCCCTGGTCGAATATAACAAAGGGCCCTCATCGAGTAAGACAAAGTCCCCTAATCGAGTATAACAAAGTCCCTGGACGAGTATAACAAAGTCCCCAGATCTAGTATAACAAAGTCCCCTGATCGAGTATAACAAAGTCCCCTGGTCCAGTATAACAAAGTCCCCTCATCGAGTATAACATATCCACCTGATCGAGTATAACAAAGTCTCCTGGCCCAGTATAACAAAGTCCCCAGATCGAGCATAACAAAGTACCCTGATCGATTATAACAAAGACCCCTGATCGAGTATAACAAAGGCCTCTGGGCGAGTATAACAAAGTCCCCTGGTCGAGAATAACAAAATCCCCTGATCCTAGTATAACAAAGCCTCCTGGACGAGTATAATAAAGTCCCCTGATCGAGTATAACAAAGTCCCCTGATCGAGTATAACAAAGTCCCCTTGTCCAGTATAACAAAGTCCCCTGATCGAGTATAACATATCCCCTGATCGAGTATAACAACGTATCCTGGCCCAGTATAACAAAGTCCCCAGATCAAGCATAACAATGTCCCCTAATTTATTATAACAAAGTCCCCTGATCGAGTTTAACAAAGGGCCCTGGTCGAGTAAGACAAAGTCCTCTGATCGAGTAAAACAAAGTCCCCTGATCCTAGTATAACAAAGCCCACTGGACAAGTATAACAAAGTTCCCTGAACCGAGTATAACAAAGTCCCCTGATCGAGTATAACATATCCACTGATCGAGTATAACAAAGTCCTCTAATCGAGTATAACAAAGTCCCCTTCTCGAGTAAGGCAAAGTCCCCTGATCCAGTATAACAAAGTCCCCTGATTGAGTATAACAAAGTCCATTGGTCGAGCATAGCAAAGACCCCTGATCGAGTATAACAAAGTCTCCTGATCGAGTATAACAAAGTCCCATGGTCGATTATGACAAAGTCTCCTGGTCAATTATTACAAAGACCCCTGATCGAGTATAACAAAGTCCCCAGATCGAGCATAACAAAGTCCCCTAATCGATTATAACAAAGTCCCCTGGTCGAGTATAAGAAAGGGCCCTGATCGAGTAAGAAAAAGTCCCCTAATCGAGTACAACAAAGTCCCCTGATCCTAGTATAACAAAGCCCCCTGGACGAGTATAACAAAGTCCCCTAATCGTGTATAATATATCCACCTGATCGAGTATAACAAAGTCCCCAGATCGAGCATGGCAAAGTCCCCTGATCGATTATCACAAAGTCCCCTAACCGAGTATAACAAAGGTCTCTGGGCGAGTATAACAAAGTCCCCTCATCGAGTATAACAAAGTCCCTGGCCGCGTATAACAAAGGCCCCTCATCGAGTATAACAAAGCCCCCTGCTCGAGTATAAGAAAGTCCCCTGATCGAGTATATCAAAGTCCCCTGGTCGAGTATAACAAAGACCCTCATCGAGTATAACAAAGGCCCCTAATCGAGTATAACAAAGTCCTCTGGTTGAGTATAACAAAATCCCCTGAACCGAGTATAACAAAGTCCCCTGATCGAGTATAACATATCCCCTGATCGAGTATAACAAAGTCCCTGGTGGAGTAGAACAAAGTCCCCTGGTCGAGTACCACAAAGTTTTCTAATCGAGTATAACAAAGGCCCCTCATCTAGTATAACAAAGTCCATAGGTCAAGTATAAAAAAGTCCCCTGGTTGAGTATAATAAAGTTCCCTGATCGTGTATAACAAAGTCACCTGGTCGACTATAGCAAAGTCCCCTGATCGAGTATACCAAAGCCTACTCATCGAGTATAACAAAGTCCCCTCATCGAGTATAACAAAGCCCCCTGCTCGAGTATAAGAAAGTCCCCTGATCGAGTATATCAACGTCCCCTGGTCGAGTATAACAAAGCCCCCTCATCGAGTATAACAAAGGCCCCTAATCGAGTATAACAAAGTCCCCTGATTGAGTATAACAAAGTCCCCTGATCGAGTATAACAAAGTCCTCTGGTTGAGTATATCAAAGTCCCCTGAACCAAGTATAACAAAGTCCCCTGATCGAGTATAACATATCTCCTGATCGAGTATAACAAAGTCCCTGGTGGAGTATAACAAAGTCCCCTGGTCGAGTACCACAAAGTTTTCTAATCGAGTATAACAAAGGCCCCTCATCGAGTATAACAAAGTCCATTGGTCAAGTATATAAAAGTCCCCTGGTCGAGTTTAACAAAGTCCTCTGATCGAGTATAATAAAGTTCCCTGGTCGAGTATAGCAAAGGGCTCTGATCGAGTAAGACAAAGTACCCTAATCGAGTATAACAAAGCCCCCTGGACGAGTATAACAAATTCCCCTCATCGAGTATAACAAATTCCCCTCATCGAGTATAACAAATTCCCCTCATCGAGTATAACAAAGTCCATTGGTCAAGTATAAAAAAGTCCCCTGGTCGAGTATAACAAAGTCCCCTGTTCCTGTCGAAGAAAGTCCCCTTATCGAGTATAACAAATTCCCCTTATCGAATATAACAAAGTCCCTTGATCGAGTATAACAAAGTCCCCTGGTCGAGTATAACAAAGTTTTCTAATCGAGTATAACAAAGGCCCATGGTCGAGTATAACAAAGTCCCCTGATCGATTATAACAAAGTCCGCTAATCAAGTATAACAAAGTCCCCTAATCGAGTATAACAAAGTCCTCTGGTCGACTATAACAAAGTCCCCTGATCGAGTATAACAAAGTCCCCTGGTCGAGTATAGCAAAGTCCATTGGTCAAATATAGGAAAGTCAACTGATCGAGTATGACAAAGTCCCCTGATTAATTATAAAAAAGTTCCCTGGTCGAGTATAACAATGTTCCCTGATCGAGTATAACAAAGACCCCTGGTCAAGTTTAACAAAGCCCCCTCATCGACTATAACAAAGGCCCCTAACCGAGTATAGCAAAGTCCTCTGGTTGAGTATAACAAGGTCCCCTGATCGAGTATAACATATCCCCTGATCGAGTATAACAAAGTCCTCTGGTTGAGTATAAAAAAGTCCCCTAATTGAATATAACAAAGTCCCCTTCTCGAGTATAACTAAGTCCCTAGATCGAGTATAACAAAGGCCCCTCATCGAGTATAACAAAGTCCATTGGTCAAGTATAAAAAAGTCCCCTGGTCGAGTATAACAAAGTCCCCACATCGAGTATAACAAAGTCTCCTGATCGAGTATAGCAAAGTCCCCTGATCGAGTATAACAAAGTGCCCTCATCGAGTATAACAAAGTCCCCTGGTCGCGTATAACAAAGGCCCCTCATCGAGTATAACAAAGTCCATTGGTCAAGTATAAAAAAAGTCCCCTGGTCGAGTATAACAAAGTCCCCTGATCGAGTATAACAAAGTCCACTGGTCGAGTATAGCAAAGTCCCCTGACCGAGTATAACAAAGGTCTCTGGGCGAGTATAACAAAATCACCTGATCGAGTATAACAAAGTCCCCTCATCAAGTATAACAAAGGTCCCTGATCGAGTATAACAAAGGCCCCTCATCGAGTATAATAAGTCCATTGGTCAAGTATAAAAAAGTCCCCTGGTCGCGTATAACAAAGTCCCCTGTTCCTGTCGAACAAAGTCCCCTTATGGAGTATAACAAATTCCCCTTATCGAATATAACAAAGTCCCTTGATCGAGTATAACAAAGTCCCCTGTTCGAGTAAAACAAAGTCCTCTGATCGAGTATAACAAAGTCCCCTGATCGAGTATAACAAAGCCCCCTGGACCAGTATAACAAATTCCCCGCATCGAGTATAACAAAGTTCATTGGTCATTTATAAAAAAGTCCCCTGGTCGAGTATAACAAAGTCCCCTGATCCTGTCGAACAAAGTCCCCTTATCGAGTATAACAAATTCCCCTTATCGAATATAACAAAGTCCCTTGATCGAGTATAACAAAGTCCCCTGGTCGAGAATAACAAAGTTTTCTAATTGAGTATAAGAAAGGCCCCTGGTAGAGAATAACAAAGTTTTCTAACTGAGTATAACAAAGGCCCCTGGTAGAGTATAACAAACTCCGCTGATCGAGTATATCAAAGTCCCCTGATCGAGTATAACAAAGTCCGCTAATCAAGTATAACAAAGTCCCTGATCGAGTATAACAAAGTCCTCTGGTCGACTATAACAAAGTCCCCTGATCGAGTATAACAAAGTCCCCTGGTCGAGTATAACAAAGTCCCCTCATCGTTTATAACAAAAGCCCTTCATTGGTCAAATATAGGAAAGTCAACTGATCGAGTATGACAAAGTCCCCTGATTAATTATGAAAAAGTTCCCTGGTCGAGTATAACAATGTTCCCTGATCGAGTATAACAAAGACCACTGGTCAAGTTTAACAAAGCACCCCTCATCGAGTATAACAAAGGCCCCTAATCGAGTATAACAAAGACCTCTGGTTGAGTATAACAAAGCCCCCTGATCGAGTATAACATATCCCCTGATCCAGTATAACAAAGTCCTCTGGTCGAGTATAAAAAAGTCCCCTAATTGAATATAACAAAGTCCCCTCATCGAGTATAACAAAGGTCCCTGATCGAGTATAACAAAGGCCCCTCATCGAGTAAAACAAAGTCCATTGGTCAAGTATAAAAAAGTTCCCTCATCGAGTATAACAAAGCCTCCTGATCGAGTATAACAAAGTCTCCTCATCGAGTATAACAAAGTCCCCTCATTGAGTATAACAAAGTCCCCTGGTCGCGTATAACAAAGGCCCCTCATCGAGTATAACAAAATCCATTGGTCAAGTATAAAAAAGTCCCCTGGTTGAGTATAACAAAGTCCCCTGATCGTATATAACAAAGTCCCCTGGTCGAGTATAGCAAAGTTCCCCTGATCGAGTATAACAAAGCTCTCATCGAAGTATAACAAAGTCCCTGATCGA
>NW_024717219.1:0-54710 GCF_018991925.1 Homarus americanus | reverse complement strand
CATTTATGACACAAAATATATATATATATATATATATATATATATATATATATATATATATATATATATATATATATATATATATATATATATATATATATATATATATATATATATATATATATATATATATATATATATATATATATATATATATATATATATATATATATATATATATATATATATATATATATATATATATATATATATATATATATATATATATATATATATATATATATATATATATATATATATATATATATATATATATACAACAAAATATATGTACAAAAATAAATGTTAAATGAATTATTTATGGTGCATTAGGGTACTGGTCACTTAGACACAAAGACGACTATAAATAGCTTCTTTATCTCCCTCCATCTCACCTCTGAGCCAGAGGGAAGGGCGTGGTAAATAACATTTGTTTGCTTATTTTCCATTTATTTGAAATAGATTTACCTAATTATTTGTTTATTTGTTTAAAAATCATTTACTGAATATTCTATGTAAAAAATAAATTTTAAATTAATTATTTATAGGAGATAAATATTATGATCAGTAAATATATGGTATTACTGGCCACTTCAGACACAAAGACGGATAAAAATAGCCCATCTCCCTCTTCTACAGCTGCCAATGGAAGCGTCTTGGTAATTAAATTTGATGTTTATTTTCATTGTTTGTCTAATTTATCATGTATCAAAGTAATATTACTAAAATTTGTAGGTAGTAGGCAGCTACCAAACAGGGAGATACTACTGCCTGGGAAGATATTGGAAGCATAATGTGTTGTCTAATGGTAGACCCTGCTGCTATATGGCATCAATGTGACCAAGTCCCGTTCAGCGCTGACCTGACTTTTCTGCTCATTACACACAATTGCAGTTTCAATTCTTCTAACTTTGACAACACAACATACATACAGTATATTATTTCTCACTTTTGATCTTTTTTACTTTTTGTATTTATTTATGGTTAGTTACTTAAAATAAGGCCAATTCATTTCAAGTAATGGCATCAAATGTTACCAGCTGGTGTAGTGTAAACACTAGTGACGCCACTTAAGCGCCTGTATTAACTGTCGGTAGTTTCAAGAATTAATGCAGTCATTTACTGAATATTCCTTGAAAAAATTTTTAAATTAATTATTTATAGGAGATAGGTATTATTATCAGTAAATATACCGATATGCATTACTGACCACCTCCACGTGCAATAGCCCAACTCCGTCGCTTCTCTTGTCTCCTCACTGGCAAATGGTGGGGGGTGGGGAGGTGTGTGATGATAGCTGTGTTTATTACAGGGGTACAATGTTCTTTTATGGTATGTTAGACAGGTTTATAATACATTTTTATTATTTTAATATACCGTAATCTTAATTTCAAACGTAAGTTTCAGTATAAAATAATTAGTGGTAGGACCTTGTTAGTGGCTTAATGATGTTTCCATCACCACTTTTGACACACTAAACCACAATATTTAAGAGGTAAGAATTTTATACTTGGTGATTAAGACCCAACCCTCAACTTTGGGCAGATTTTTATGTTCAAATTCCGCCTTATGAGCGTATATATATATATATATATATATATATATATATATATATATATATATTTTTTTTTTTTTTTATTTTGTACTGTAATCACAAATACTGTATAATAATTTAGTAACTGGTCACATGAATCTCAAACACATAAAACACAATACTGTAACTGAGATGCTGCATCATACATGAAAATGATTTAAGCATTCACATTCTATTTTTTGTTTTGTTTTGGTATTTTTATATTCAAACCACGTACAGTACAGTACAGTACAGTACAGTACATTCATTTGTATCCTAGAATTCTTCTGATTTAAGGAACACCAAACCCTTAGTAAAATCAAAGTAATTAATTTCATGATGTCTCATCATGGCAGAGGGTCAAAGGTTGAATATAGCAGCCAATGACAGTAACGCCAACAAGACATATGTAGAGCCAGCATGAACATGAGCCGAACCAAACACTCTTGGTTCTGTAAAATAAACTGAGTATTAGCTTTGTGCACTTAATATACACAAATAAGTGTATACAGTGGTCCTGGTTTGATGTTAACAAATTACCTACCCTTGATGAAATGACTAGGTAGTTGGGATAATTATACCCCTGCCTACAGAGGGCAACCTTACTTCTGAACTTCTGATCTCCCCTTATGGGTTAGTGGGTGGCTGATGGTTCTGACATGGTAAGATGAGTGATTTAATATCTAGTGTCAATGGTGTGTAGTAAGGACAAGTCTCCAGATGGTGAACATAGTGGCAAGAACTGCTTGGCAAATGGTTTCGCTAGAATAATAAATAATTCATAAATACAGTACTACTGTATTTACTATTGCAAGAATAAATGAATTATAACATAAGGCAAAGTCTGAAAAGTTCTGAGTCAATAATCGACTTGACTTACCACAGTAAGGTAAAGAGGTCAAAGAACTTGTCAAATTTTTAAATGTTGCACGCCATCCTATGTCATTCTCTGAACAACTTAGCTCTAAATTCCAGTCATGTTTATTAATCAGGGAACACAGCAGCATGGCCATCAGGGCAACTGTTGATAAAATAAGTAAAAGTGTTTAAAGAACAGCTGGCATTCACTTATATTGCATAATAATATTCAAAGAGCCATTGTCATGAGTGAAATGGACTTGTTCACAAATTCCCTTCTCTAATTCATTCTCCCCACATGCCAAAACAATGTGTATGATAATGTAACTTCCAATAGAATTCTCTAATGTAATTACACTAATATATGTAGAGCATGACAACTCGACCAAAAATCGATGTCAGTTTCATCTGCCATGGTTACATTATAACTAATACAGTAGTTTGATATACAGGGGTATAAAACACAGCTAAAAATTACATACAATGAACAGTTGTTTTAATAGCTTGTGTACAATGCCTGCCAAAGCCTTTAACTTTAAAACCCAGATAACCTTAAACTTAGCAGTAATCCTAGCCCTGAAATGGGGTGTGAGAAGCCTCAACTACCACTAAAGACTGGGGATAATGAGTTGTAAAGCTGCAAGCTGTTATATAACCCATACCTCATGTGACTGACCTGGTCATAAGTTGCAGTACAAACCTTACTTCCAGCCATCTTACTAGGACATCACAGGAGAGCAAGCTTGAGATCTTGCTCACATGAAATATACATCACCACAAGAAAAGAAACAAACAACTTACTCTAAGTGAGCTGTAGATAAGAACATAATGGCAGTGACAAGTGTTAAGTTATATGACTATGATAAATGTTATTATGTCTAAGTAGTACTTCAAATTAATGAAACACAATACTGATGTGTTATATGTGTATGCTGGATATAAAGTGTTCTGTATAACTTAAGTGTGGAAGGGTGTGATGGCCTCCTCTATGATAGCATACAGAGAATGACCAGATGACCCAGCCAGAAGAGGTACCAAATATGGACCCCAAAGCATGACTCCAGCACCTAGTTCCATGGTTCCATTAAGAATATCATAACCAAGAATCACAAAATGTTTTACCTTATTTACCAAATAGCAATCCACTAGAGGTGGCCATGCCGAGGAAACGAGGCTAGTGGTCTGTAGGACCCACCATCTAGCAATCATATACAACAGATTTACACAAATAACAAATATTTATAACAAACATTTTATAATGAATTAACCCCCAGGATCATTACTACTACTTCTCATACTAAACAAGTCAACTTATCAAAGAGTCATGATACTGTGTATTCAGAATGACTTGTGCATTGGAAGCAAGCTATAAAATGGAGGTGGGAAGAAAAGTGCTGTGTGACATACTGTCCATCCCAACAGGTGAATTATTTCATGAATATAGCATTAACAAATCAACAACTGGCTTTAGAAACTCCCTCAAACCATAAACCTTTCTAGTGTCATTTTGAAATAACAAGCATCAATATCTATTCAAAGATTTGGGTGATCGTCCTCTGAAAAGGACACCACCAGGTCCACATCAAGGCAAGCCTAACCTGACACTAATCAAACAACATAAAACTTGTCACTCTGACTTGGAGTCGGAGAGTCAGGTCATACTGCATCTTCCTATATGAGCCATATTGTTTTCTCTGCATCAGCGATGCTTGTAGGCTCATGCACTCCTTTTTGGCTCAACACCACCACCCTTGTGATGAATTAAGGAGCATACACACCAAAAAAGGCTGAGTAGTTTGTGTGTGTGTAACATCAGTACATGTAGATAAACGACTAGGAAACATTACCCTGTATCATGTAAGAATTATTAATCCTTCCCTGAGTCACCTGGCTCACCACCACCCTTAATTTATCTACACAAATGTCTTCCATTGACTCCTCTGCTCCTCCCATGTCCTTCAAAATGACTTGTCCCATGATTAGCAGAAGCTTGAGACTTCATCTCCAGCCTAGTAAAGACATATGGCATAACCTTCATATCAACTCACTTGTATTGTTTGGCATGTGATGACATTTCTGTCAACATGACTCTTTTAAATAAAAACTTATTTACTCAACCATTTGTCCCTAATCAAGTAGGGACAGTGAAACCAGGGTTCTGGTAGTGGCGATGCAATAAGAAAGAATACTGTATACAGTCTCCTCGATGTACTCACATATTCGACTTATGACAACCCGGACATCCTACGGCAGTGGTCGTATAAAATATTTTTCACATTACTGATTTGAGTCCACGTTAGTGATTGCGCTGTGTACTGACAAATTTTCGTTTGTAATTCCCTTTAAAACGGCTGGCGTGTAAAAGTGATAGTTCTCGTGGTGCTGAGAAGAAAAGAGACACCCATTTTAGAATCTATTATTTTTCGCCTTTCGACTTGAGACCAACGACTTACTACCTGGTTGTCGGGACGAAACCGTCGTAGTCGAGAGAGACTGTACAAATATTTTACTCTCTACACCAGTTTTAAGTGTGATTCTTCTGTGGTTCATACCTATATGTCTGTGTATCATGGATTGTGCTGAGATCAAGAATATACAGTACTTGTATATTTGTGGCCGCCAAATCAAACTGCTTATTTCCTGTGCAATAATGCCAACCGAGTTGGCAACAGTGTATCCTCAATAAATATTGTGATTGTGAATTTATGTATCTTGTAAAATTGTGAATAAAATACAAACCTGGAGTGATGCAACAGCTGTTCCACTTATCAGCAGGTAGGATGTCATCACGACATGTGTATGTCATCCCTCACCTCCACATTTAACCCTAGATTGTGGATCAGGCTGAGGCTTGGGCAGCCGTAGAGTCAACTGTTAAAGAAACACACCATATACAATGTACTACATCATTATTGTCAGACTGCAGTACTGTACCTGAAAGTTGCAAGTGTTCCATAAACTACATACAAGGAAATTTCTATGACCATACAGGAATGCAGACTACCCAAGGCAACCAAAATAATGTAAGGGTGACAAGATCTTACTACCTGGCTGTATGGTTATCACTCAGCAGGTGAATTGCTTGGTGGTAAATGATTAAAATGCAGAGTTTAATAAAGCTGGACCCAATCCCATTAGGTTAGTTTAGTTATGCTAGGTTTACAATTAAACAGGATGTGATTGGGTCTTGGGAAAAAAAGAGTTGGGGTCCAGGGAAACACCTACCCTGATTTATGTACTGTACAGCCCTGTAAATGTATTGAATGCATATCATTATGTCTAAATCACATGTAAATTTGTATATTTTCTGCCACTGGCTGCAACTCTATTAATAAACCGTTTATTATTATTATTATTTATACTATCATGCCTTACAGCCCTGACTTCCTGGGGACACAAACAATCATGCCTTCCAGCCCTGACCTCTGGGGGACAAACACATGCCCTACAGCCCTGACCTCTTGGGGGACACATACAATCATGCCTTACAGCCCTGACCCCTGGGTGACACACAATCATGTCCTACAGCCCTGACCTCTTGGGGACACACACATGCCTTACAGCCCTGATGTCTTGGGGACACACACACGTGCCTTACAGCCCTGATCTCTTGGGACACAACCAATCATGCTTACAGCCCTGACCTCCTGAGGACACACACATGCCTTACAGCCCTGATCTCTTGGGGACACAACCAATCATGCCTTACAGCCCTGACCTCCTGGGATACACACATGCCCTACTAAGTTGCCTATGCAACTATGAAATATCATGGGTTATAGAATAAATTGTGATCATCAGAAAGTGTAAAATAATTATAGAAACTTAATTATATTGAAAAATGTGGCCCATCCCGTCGGAGGTGGATCAAGTGGATAAAGGATAGCGGCACTTTATGACATCATTGATCTTTGGTAAATGAAATACTAAGAATTTAAGAATGGAATGCAAAACAAGCAATACTCAGCTAATGAAATAAGTATATGATGTAATGCATGAACATGTAGAGTCGACCACTATACTCTGTATACGGTAGTTCTGCTATCTGCGATAATTGTGTTCTTGTAAAATATGTTATAATCTAAATAAGGCTTATGGAGAAAATAGGGTTAGGTGAGATTATCAAATGTTTAGTAGTTAGCCTAACACAAAGGATAGCACAGTCTAAATAAATGTTACATTCATATCTAATAATGAAATCATACTATTTAACACTTCGAAAAATATGAATGTAACTTGATGGGAAGAAGGGTGATTTTGAGGTTGATAACATCAGCTTCTTTCAAGTGTTATATCCTTTCTTTCGATAATACGAATTCTATCATCAGAATGCTTTTGGAGATATTCTTCTTTACCATTTCACGTTAATACCACAAAATTGGAGAATAGTAAGCAAAATGCGTATAGCAAACAAGCGTGCTTATAAATATTGTTCGAATTCATAAATCGTTAGAGCAATTCATTATCAAAACCTTATAGAGAACTCTTTGTACTGCCTCATCGTCCTGCGTGTCACTCAGTAAACTGACCCATCGACCCAAGAGGTCAATTAGTGTAATTTATTATCAAACATTTCTGTCATCATGGTCATACCACCCCCACCCCATAAAATTCTCAATGGATACGATTCCGTGGGTCGCCTAAAATGATGGGAAAAAAAAGCAGAAACCCAGAAAAAAAGAAAAACATCCTTGTTCAAAGGTGACGAATGGCAATGTATATGGGGTAAATTGTCCAGAAAGCAGTTAGCCAACTCAACTCAGTTGATGAACAGAGTATAATATAAGACTTTTTGGTTAGTGTCTGTCACTTGGCACTTATTAAATATTATACACTGACAATGACATGTACTGTATGTATTACCTCTATTAAACATCACTGAAAGTGGTTGGTAAATATTATAATGTACAGGAACACTGATGACCACGGACGCTTTGGACCCCAAGGGTCTTAGGGACCGCTCTCTCAACTTTGTTCTATCTTTTCTGCCACGGTTTGGGCTGTTAGCCCTTGGCAATCAATCACATCTCTGTTATGCATCATTGTTAAGTACTGTACTGCTCCCAAAATGTCTGAGCCATGCCAGTGTTGGACAGTCTGGTCTTGAATGAGCTCACACACACCGGTGCCATCACAACACACCCTAGCAAGTTATGCCAAGAGTTCACAACTCTCACTCCAAAAAGTTTGCCTTGAATTTTTATGAACTTGTGACTTCTCCAACCTTAGGCTGTGACTTCTGGTGGGGAGGGCATCTGTCAGCTCCATGTATAAAAACTCAATTGAGTAATGTCCCGAGGTGCTTAAAAGAATTATATTAAGTCATCCCTTGCCCATCGATAGTACAGTGCTGTATAAGCTAAGCAACTGCAAGCTATCTAATCTCTCTGAGTCTCTGAGGTGCCATAGTACAGGCACCTGTCTGGATTCCCCTCCTTTGGACATCTTCAATCAACTTACAGTCTCAGCATATCTCAGGGACCAGCCTCCAAACGGGGAGTACCTCACCTTTGAAGAGCATTATGAGGGACAGACCATCTCGGTATGTGATTCTTTTAGAAGACACACTAGCTTATTTACTCGATTTAGTTTCTCACTGGTCAGACAACATCAGTTGACCACTCCTGAAGTCGACTGAGATCTTCTTGTAGTGCTTTACAGTCCATTTGGTTTTAATTTCCTGAATAACTTAACACTGTCCACAAACATTTGTTTGGAGGGTGTACAACTTCTGGCATATAGTCACGGGTACACATGCCATTAATCACCACACACCGCTTGCAGTCCTGAAGAAAGTCTCTGATGCATGCTAGGACGCTCCCGATTCCATAATCTTCCAGTTTAAGCTTCAGCCTTTCATGAGGTACACTGTCAAAAGCCTTGTCAAGTCTAGATATATATATACAATATTATCAATATTGCCAAACATTCCAAAATCTGTGTTCAGACAACCAGCACTTTAAGTTAGCTACATTGCCATGATGTCATTTTACTTTATTTACCCAATGGCCATGCACTAGAGGTGGCAATGCTGAGGGAAGGAGGCTAGTAGCCTGTGTAAGATCCCTCCATTGTTCTTGATAATTTTGTCAGGGCTATTTTGAAGCCCAGTACTGTTCTTGATTCCATAGCTTGGGCTGGTAGACCATTCCATAGGTCTACCACCCTGTATGAAAAGTATTTCCTTATATTCATTTTGCATAGAACTTGTTAAGCTTGTAGTTATGTACTCTCAAGCTGGTGTTGACATCACAGAAATGCCCCAGGTTCGTTTTCCATCCCTTTCAGGATTTTGAATGTTTTGAGATCTGTCATATAGTGCCTTGTCTGAAGGGTTGTAAGAGGCCTCAGTGCCTACTTTCAAGCTTCATCTCTTTTCTGGTTACATCCTACTTACATTAATCTACTTACTTTTTTGTTACCAATACTCAACATGTTTTAACTTGCTCACTAGCTGTCGTATTAGTCCGCAATACAGTAATCAGTTCTAGGGCTTAAATTCCTTACCATTTTAGTAAATATCAAGAAGGTTGTACTATTCAATCATTTTAAAAGTTTATATTAAATTTTTAGTCATTTTAACAATTATTGAACATAATTAAAGTACAGGAAACTAGTTTTTAGCACGTCAAACAGCCATTCAACACACCAAGCTTGGTGTCAGTTTGTTTACAGGTTCAGAGGAAGGAACATCTTGTTTGAGACTCTTCAACATAAACGCTTTTCTGTGTTTCCAGTCAAATTATTGGTCATTTTGAAAATATTTTACATATTGATAATATAAAGTGCAGTGTTGATTTAAAGAAAATAATCTTGAATTACACCAAGTGAACTAAAATTTTATGGGTGAAATGGCAGCATGGGGTGACTTCTCTTCCACCCCAATGCATTCTCTTCAACCTTCTCCTCCACCTCCTTCTAATTCCCATCATCATCATCCAGGAGCCTTCTACATGCACACCTCAAAATAAGTGTACTTTACAGCATTTATTTTCATTTGTATGTAATTTTCGATGAGCTGGAACCAATTACCAAAAACCCATTGAAACAATGGTTTCGGTTAACGAGCAACCTTCTGGAACGAACAAAAATCGATTAACGACTTACGAGAAACACGCTTTGTTGTGCGCATCAGCTGATCGGCTAGTCATGTACAGTAATCAGTTCTATGTTTACATTCGTTTCGGTGGGGTAAATATCAAGAAGGTTGTGCTCTTTAATATTTTTGCATTTTTTATTAAAATTTAGTTAACATATTGATAATATATATAGTACAGGAACAGTTTTTGTAGCCCATCAACGGATCGAATCACCCGCCAAAGTTTCTCTGTGTAACTTTGTTTACAGTGGAGGAAACATCGAGTTTGTTGGTCTCTTGAGTATTTTTACATTTTTACTTTAAAAGTATTGGTCATTCTGAAATTTAGTTAACATATTGATAATATATAGTGCAGTGCAGTGTTGATTTAAATAAAATAATCTTTAATTACAGGTAGTGAACTTAAAAAATTTATTGGTGAAATTACTATATCAAGTATGGGTCCAAAGAAATCTAGAAAGGTGATTTCAATTCAAGTGAAACAGGAAATTATTAAGAAACATGAAGAAGGCATTAGAACTAATGTGCGAGTAAAAGAATATGGCATGCGGCATCAACTGTATCTACAAACATTGGCATTGTGTTTAAAGGTAGATCACTAATTGCAGAAACAGAGAGGTTACTTCTTATTTGGATTAAAGAAAAACAAATGAAAGGAGATTCAATTTCTACTGAATTCATTTGTGAAAGAGCCAAGGAAATTTATGAACATTTGAAGGAAGATCAACCTAGTTCTTCTGAAACTGTGTTTGAAGACTTTAAGGCCAGCAAGGGCTGGTTCTCTTACTTTTTACTTTTATCCTCTTCACCACTGATCGGCTCGTTACCGGCGGGCGTCGGTTCAATAAGTTTAAGAAAGAACTGCCATTTATAATGTTGTTAGGCATGGTGAAGCTGCCAGTGCAGATAAAAAAGGCTGAAAAAATTTGTAGTAGAATTCAAGAAACATAGTATTTTATCATTTAAACTATCAGCAATAAAAATGTGATCTGTATGGTAATAAAGGGTTCCTAACATGTAGTTTGGTGATAGTCCAGAACAACAGATGAATACTTGATCAAATAGTAGATCAAGAGAGAAAAATCTGCCAATTACTGAACATTCAAGTAATGGCCAGAAATAGTGATACTGTATGGGTGAGTACCATTGCCTTTGTTATACTATATACAGTATACTAAATGAACACTACTGAGATTATCGATGAAAAAGTCATCATCAGCTTTAATGACCTTCTTGTAAGTAGTGTCAGGGATCGGACAGTACACCCAGGCGGTGACTCCTGGGGATGCTCAACACCTGAGGGTAACAATGCCTTTATTATGACTTCTGTACAGGATATGATACACTCCATCAACAGTTACTTTTCATTAGAATCATCAGTAAACCCTAAATATGGATACTGTACTGTACAGTGTACTGATATGAAACTAGTAGTATCAATTATCTATTATATAGAGTTAACATATTTGACCTTTAAAAAATGGACACTGACCATTATCTACCAAGTCTCAATGTATTAATGTTATGTATCGTAATGTATTATACATACTGCAGTAAAAGCATCCTCTGATATACTGCCTGGCTTTACAAAACAATTTGAAATTTTGCCAATGAGCTTTCTCCTTGAACAGGAACGATTGTAAATCTTTTGCCTTTATTTGCCATTCTTCTCTACCACTTTGAAAACACTTGAATTTTTTCTTTAGCTCTGCAATGAGTTTACACTTTCGTTTTTGCTTTGTGTTTAGGAGTAACAAAATAACATATACTAAATAAGTAAAGATCTCTTAAGAAATGCTACTGTGCACAATACGGTTCATATAAGACAATGAAATTAGTGCGTGGCCACCCATGGCTGAGCCATAGGAGGCTTTGGAAATATTTTACCTGTTTAGAACAAAAGTGACTGGTGAAGTGAACTAGAATAGACAAGCCAAGAACAACAATCAACAGCTCTCTCTCGAATGATTAACACTCATTTTCCAAAGAACCAATGAATATGTTATTCTAACTTTATATCATGGTAAATTTCACATCAAAAACTTTTGGGGAAAATAATTAAGGCAAATCCCGACATATTAAGATATGTTTCAAAATTCCTCCCGGACAGATATTTAAAGGCCAAATAGGAGGACATGTCTGGGAAAATATGGACATATGGTAACCCTGTGTAATATGATAATCAATATTAGACCACCTCTCACAAAACTTATTTTCAATTTCAGTTTACACAATGATTTTTGTGTGTACCATCATTATGTATGGACAATTTTGTTCTAAGCAATGGACCTACAGTATTAAACACTACACACCAGTGTATAATAAAGACATCCTTTATTTTCTAATAAACTGATTTCATTTATCATTAAATTTGAAGCTCTAAAATAACAAGTACAGTTTCTCAATTATCGAAAATAACCAACCTGTGGATTGCTGGTTTATTGAGGATAAAGAAAATGTAATGAAATACCGGTACCTTAATCATCATTGTTTTCTTGCTTGCTAACCATACTGACCTGAATTTAAACCTAAAATTAATAATGTTGCTAAGCATTATGATATGTGGAAATTGCATGCAGTGTGAATTGTTGTATAATACAGTACAGTATAACAAAAATACATACTAATACAATTTGCCTAATTTCCTCATATAATAATTAAAACATTATTATTCTTTAATAACATGATGCCCTAATGTAGTAGAAGGAGTTTATTGTTTTCTGAGTTAGAAAAATGGGGGTGACAAAGACTGAAATTCACTATCAAGAACTTCTCTTTTCTAATTGAAGATAATCATAAATACTGTGTACAGTACTGTACTGTAGTTTGTTTTGTCCTTCAAGTAACTCCGTTTCATATCATTATCCTTACTGACCTCAATATGGGTAGAGTCAAAGGAGGCCTGCCAGGAACCATTATCAAACTTGTGCATGGTGAGGCCGGCAGGAAGGCGGTGGATAACATCATCATAGTCAAGGAATAGTAACCACAGGTGACATTTGGTCGTGGGAAGATGGCGGGTGTGGAGAAGGTCCACACCAGAGTGCAGGCAGCATTTTCAAAATTAACATTCTGTGATGGATCACTGCCATCAACCTCATACTGGAACTTGTTCTCTTCTTTTATTCCACTGCTGTTGTTTATCATCTCAAAGACGTGTACATTAGTCTTGTAGGGAGATGAAAAGGCATCTGGAGTTGATCATTATTAACATATATGTAAGGAGCCACCTTCAGGAATAAATATGAAATACATTATATAACATATAATAAAACTACTTATTCAGGTGATGGCATACCCAACCCTAATTCATTGTAATATACTGTATCTATACTTCTGATGGCCTTCACAACGATCAATGATTGAAGCCATGTTCATTTGGTAAGGTTGGTACATCTGATTGGGTGATGCATTGTGTAACCTATATATGTATTCTGTATATCATGTATAGTCAATACAGAGAAATAAACAGGAATTCTTGGTCGGTGTGTCCTATTATATAACACTGTAAAGGTGCAGAATTTTTTGTTTTATTTGCTGTACATAATAAACCTTATGTGTCAATAAGATTTATAATGTTTCCATTTTTACTGACAAAATTTGTAGTTAGACTTTTACAAGTATTATTCCACTAATTAATATGAAGATACAATTAAACACTTCACTGCTGACACAAACCATGTAGACTTGGTACATGACAGTCTCCCATATACTGTATATCAGTGTTGAAGTCTTTAGACTAATGGATTTTGGTACTTAGGGGAGGGATGGGATTATAAATGTCCATGAAAATAAATCATCTAAATTTGGTATGAGACTCATTCCCCAGATACCAGCCTTCTGATTTCACCATTATCAGCTTACTAGCTGTTTGGATGGGTGGTCTGTCCTTTGTTATGAACTTTGGTTAAGATTGACGAGATACCTGCAGCTGCGTATATGTTTTGATATTTCTTTTCTTACTATATTTTCATCCGTGAATTCTGATATGGTATTCATATCTTGGGCAAATGCTTCATTTGGTAGATAATTAGGCCCCTATGCTGCATTAGCGATACTACTTAAGCTTGAGCAGTGATAAATCAGTAAGATGCCCCAATCAACAACTACGTTTAGTGTACATTTATGAGCAGCCTGGGTCTCACATCCACAAAAAACATTAAGGTACACCATGTCAAAGAAGTTATTTCTGTTGAATATGTTGGGGTCCAGGGCATAGCCCCAAAGCTAGGAAGTTAGGTAAGGTTTGGTTTGTGGTTAGATTGGTGTTGTCTTCTACCAATGCTTCTGCCACTTGTTATTCTTATCAACTAAGGTTACGTTAGGTTTAATTTAGAAATAACCACTTTTTAACACATTGGCCTAAACTACAAGTGTTCTCTACTAAACATAGTAAAATTGCAACCTTTTAAAATATTTTCTATGAAAAATCAGGCTAATTATATAAGACTAACCTGCGAGTGAAACTGATTGAAAACAATTAATATTAAACAGAAAGAACTTACTGATATGGTGAAATTTGAGGCATTTACTGGGCTGAGATAGATATGGCAAGATTGGCACTATGCAGCCCTGGCAGGTTAGACCTACATATATTAACCAAAATCAGTGGTGGGTATCTCATCAATAATTACCAGGTCTTTAAGTTCAGTACTAGTTTGGTATGGTCACACTAGATAACATCTGTGGAAAATATTTGAATGAAATTGAACAAGTACTGTTCTCGGTCATTACAATATGTTTATGAAGTAATGAGTTTCAAATACTGGATATGATAAAAAGAACTCATGATAACATATTGAAGTGTGTTCTTCAGTGATGAGGATGATGGGGTAGCTTACTATAGTACTAACAAGTGACCTGTTCGGTAACTTACAAAGGATAAGTTACTACACCATTAAACTTACCCACAACATGGAGGAAATAAGTTTGCCGGGCAACGTCATTAGCTGTGGAGACTTCACAGGTAAAGTTGCCAGCAAGACTGTACTCAACCTGGGTGAAGTGGATGTTGTGAGGCTCATCTGTTGGTGAGGCATTCACCAAGCCCAGCAGCCTGTGAAACACTGCCAAGTACAATATGAAAGTTAATGTCAATTGTAACTCATTGCACATTTTGGAAATTTAATTATGCTGGGCTACTTGTTCCATTTATTATCCACTGGCTTTATAGAGTACAGTGCATGTGGGAATTCATGTACTGTATTATACTACTAATAAAGGGAATTAACATTTTCGTATAGTATTCAATTATTCGATAAAATTGCAGATTACAGCAACCAAAGAATCTGATAAAAAGTGTTACCTAACCTAATGTAATATAAAGAAAATTATCAGAAAAAATAGTTATATTGATTGAGTGTAGTGAATTTCCGGAATTCTGTGGGTTGCTGTTTACTGCAATATTATCAATTATAGTAGTCACAGACATCAAACAGTTACAACGAGGACTGTATATGGGAAAATAAAGGTTAAAATAAATTAATTTGCATACTATTTTAAATTTATGTTTAATGAAACATGATGAATCAGGACTTCACATGCAGTACTGTAGTGAATATCTTCCCTACAAACGCTGTTTGTAGCTGAGCAGTCAAATCCTCGTGAATTCCCCAGTGTATGCCTCGTGGTCTAAGTCAACCATCGTCGCTTTACATGACGGAGGTCAACTATTAAGCCACGCCTACCCCGTTATATAAGACCTGACCTGTGGTGACCACTCTCTTCTCTACACCAACCAGCAAGCAACACCTCTTCTCTCCTGCCTGGCGCCCTCGTCCCATGGGCGAAGCATGGCACCCACAAGCTGGTCCTCCTCTGAGCATCCTCACCAACCAGCTCTCTCTACATTCGCTTGTTCGTGCCACTTCCCAGCACCAAGCTGCACTGTACATCCAATACAAATGTATACAGAGAGCACATGAGCCCATCCATCCTAGTGTGAACCAAATATCTACACCTCTACAGTACTTTCACATTGTGTATTTTTTTTTTTCGTAAGTCTTGTTCTATTTAAGTATTTTCCCAACTTTCATGATGATTAATTTTTCTGGTTACTTGCTCTGCCTCCATTCATCAACCAACTATTTATTAGGAGTTCACCAGATGATTTCAAAATATTTCGTCTAAGATCTTCTCTCTTCCTACATTCCATTTTGTAATACTGTAAGTCATCTCTTACACTATAACTCACCACATACCATGATCATACTAACACACTACTGTTCTGGTACAGTATGCTATAAATTAACGGATCCTACTATGAATATTCTTATTTAACGTGTTTACCATAAATTGAATCTAACGTAACAACCTAACATTTTTAGATTTTTTTACAATTATTGTTTTTGAATGATATTCTTTTTGTTTCAGGGTTGATGCATATTTATGCACTTACACTTTACAATTTTATATTATATTTTTCAGTGTTAAGTGGTTGTATTTGGGGGCCTGGAACGGATTAATCCTTATGATCTATAAATGCTATAACGAACAAGGTTGTAGAACCAATTAGATTCGTTATAGACATATTTTACTGTATATATACTCTACTGTAATTCACATGACAGTCCAAATTTATTAAGGACTAGGAACAAGCAATAATGTAAACTACCTATCACACAGCTTCGCCTCTGTTGGCTTGTTTTAACAACTGCTTGGCTGCCGTGTCGCATGCATTAAACTTTTTGCTATGAAACCTTCCGGGTAAATGCTTAGTTTGTGTATTAAATTTAATTATAAAGTAGGTAAAATTCATACAACTTTGGTGGTTCTCCAGTTCACTTAAGTGTTTATTGTTTACTTTTCACGCTGTGCACACATGATAAGCCTCCACCATCGGTTAAGTAGGGTAAGATTTTGTAATGTTAGGTTAGGCAGGTTAGGTCAGGATTCCTTGGGTTTGATTGGTTCATTTTTTGTGTTCTACTCCCCACAATTTCCATCGACTTCAAAGCACTGCCCACTTTGTGCTTTCATTGTCTTTGGTAGTGAGTATGTTTCATATCATCCTTATACTGTAGTCATTTGCCCAAGATATATGTGAATCTATCTCAAACCTTCTGTTACCGGATATTTATTAATTTTCAGCTCTCACAAATCAACCACATATCAATCATACGGCCTTAGATGTCTATAATGAACATCAGTAATTGCTAGAGCCCCGAAGGTTTAGTTTCCGACCGAAGATTAGTTGCATGACAATTCCTGTTGTGAGATTAGATAGTCACAATAAATTCATAGCTATTATGATTTTAATTGTTTGATTTAATAGATTTTAATGAAAGGTCTATGTGTACATGGAGTCTTATCAAAAGACAAATGACACTAATACTAATAAAGAAAGACAAATGCTGAGAAAAGTAAGACTGCCAGGCCAAGTACCTGAAGGGTTGCCGCTTGGGGGTCCAGGAGACGGGAAGACTGCATAAGAGCCAGCTGACCTCTACAACTGGATCATCGTGAGCACCCTGTAGTCGCATCTGAGCACATACGACACCTGACCCCACCTCCAGGTACCTCACCCCCTGTAGCTTCACATCCAGAATGTCCACCCCAACACCTGTAAAGAAAATTAATCAATCATAGACTCTATATAGAGGTTAAGATCTGGGTATGGAGAATATTGGTATGGTATATTGCAGTACCTATGGATAAACATTTATGAATGAATACAAATTATATATCCCATAATAGGTGATACACATACCTATGGTCCGTCTCCTATATTACTCAATATGGTGCTCTCACGTTTGGACTTTTAACTTTTACTTTTATCCTCTTCGCTGACGCCGACAGACCTGTCGGGCACGCCTTATGATACAAGACTGTTGGCAGATACTACTAAGTACACTGGGCCCTGAATATAGGAACCTGCTCCAGTGTTGGTCAATTCTGCCTTGATTGAGCTCTCACACACTGTGCCGTCAAAACGCGTTTCTGGCAGATTGTTCCAAGAGTTCACACTTCACTCCGAAAAAATTGCCCCTCACAGTTTTTGGACTTGTGGCTTCTTCAACTTTGATCTGTGGCTCCTCAGGCGGACTCTCACCAGTTCCTGGTATGTACAGTACATTTGAAGTACTGTATAGTCATTCTGTTTGATATCTCAGATATATTATAGACCGCAAGTTGATTGTCAACGTCCAAAAGGAGCCACCAAGAGAGGCTAGAGCTTTTAACTGCCTAGTTTATACTATGGTCGGACAAGGGCTAACCTAACATAAGTTTACAAGCACTCCAAAGACATTACTTAATCAGTGTCATATTCTGGAATAGGAGTTGTGAACCTTGAATAACCAACCGCCAGAGAATTTCAAGACAGCACAGTGTGACCTCATTTAGAGTCTGTTGTGTGCCCTAAGTTTAACGACAAAACTACCCTCTTCTTAAAGTTTCTATCAGCCATCAGCCGAAGATAAGCAGAATAAATTTTAGAAAAGTTTAGGAAAAAATGCAAATACAGACGGAATAAAATGACTTAGCGTTTGCAGTTTGCATGCTGTTCGTTTAACGCAACATTAAATTTTGAACTAAAAGGCAGATTATACACAATCAAATTATTTATATTCTATTACCTTTCTCGATTAACCTAATCAAATCCTCCCAAACATGAATGTAAAACAACTACCAAGAGATAGTGTTGCCTGTGTCAAGGAAAAAATACTCAAAGTGTCGCCAGAGTAACAATAAGGTGTTGGATAACATTATATGGGTAACTGTTGAGTGTTTGGGTCCAAAATCAAACTTATCAAAGTCGTTGGAAGCGGAGTCAAGTAGTACAGTACAGTAATAGTACAGTACACAAAACTTTCTTCCCTGTATACTGTTCATTAGGGCAATTTTGTAAATTAAATAATAAAATTGACAAATACATGTTCATTGTTGCTGAATCGGAGACATCAGACGCGTTAATACATTGTTTCACCTTAGTGAAGGATCTTCTGGGCCATTCTGTCCAGTGTGAACATCGGCAAAATGTCAGTCATATTGTACACTGTGTTTGGAAAGTATTTAAGATCAGCTTTTAAACACTTTCACGCTCCTGGAGGCGCTGAACGCTCACTCCTGAAACTGCAGTACAATATCGACATCCGTCCCTGCGAGGGCTGCGCCACGACTTCCAGGTAGCTGGTGCCTTTTGAAAAACACATCACCATTCAGGTCAATAGGAGTGATCGGTCCTCCAGGTACACAGTGGTGGAGTCATTTGGCAGCAACAGGAAAATGCACGGAGAGCGAGGACATAGAAGTGGGAGTGGTGAAGTTCCGTGTAGTATTAACCTGCATTACGCACACCGCCCGCTAATGACACAATCACACCAACAATACCGCCAACACAAAGCTCTTGCGATGTAATATCCTATAGAATTAGCCGAATACTGTCCACTTCTTGCTATGATCAAGTAGGTAAAATAACTAACACCGCCGGGCACACGACTGGTAGTACCCAACAGTCCTCTTCTCTCACAGGCACACACACACACACTACACACACGCACGCACGTACGCACACACACACATTTAGGATTCATCCCATGTGTGCTCACGGTGCGAGGTATCAACTGTAAAATATTTAATATCTGACAAAACTGTGGATTTAAACTCTGGGTTTAAAAAAGATGGTGAAGGCGAGTAATCCATGTCAACTATAAATCTGAATGTGTGTGTGTGTGTGTGTGTGTGTGTGTGTGTGTGTGTGTGTGTCATCATGCCTGGAGACCTTCAGGTAACACAACGCCTATAGCTGCCAACCACAGCCTTGTCCCCTCTGAGGCATTATACAGATTTACGTAGAGGAACATCAATACTTCCTTTAAAATAAACTTCAACTTAACATTCGTAATTTGACCTCCAGACTAATTGTTCATGCTGTTCCTTATATAGATTATTATCTCACTTTTACAGACCTCTCTTCCGCTTTCTCGTCTTCCTTACTCGTACACCTGCAGCCACGCCTCACCGGATCTCCACCACTCTCTTCTCACCACCAGGCATGCAATGTTATCTGGCACACCTGAAGATTAGATACTGAGACCTGATTAGTATATACCCTAACGTTAACTAACCTAACCTCCCAGGCAGGGTGTTTAATTGGCGTAGCTGTTGGGGGTGTCTAATCAATGTGGTCCAATATTCTAAGATTCAGTGACTATGATTCTCAAGGTGTTACGTCCTAGCAGAAGTGAGGTGGTGCATGAGGTTCAATCGAATACTAATGAAATGGTTTATTCAGGAACTATAAGTTCTCGAACAATAATTGCAAATGAATCCCAACTATGCAGGAACAAGAGTATATAACGTCAGGTGACGGTGATAAAACAAGATGGTAAATTATATCGCGATCGGTGTCATTGCTATTAGTTAGGAAGGTGTGTGGTATTATTTAGGTTAGTAGGTATTTATTCAGTGAAATAAATTGAGGTATTTAATTTTGCACTCTAAGTTACCACGACAGACAGACCATCGTCGATCATTGTGATTTACAACGCCAATCAACAACCAACAACAACAACAAATTCTGAAAGTCTGATAATAACTTTTACTGTATACCTATCTTATTCAACAACTCTTTCGTAGCAGCGAAACATTTACGGTCATACCATCAACAACAATCTCTATACAGCACAACCACTATCGTTGACCAGACAACTGTAGGAACACTCATAGTAAACAGATAATAGTCACTAAAAAATTATCTATACAAAATGGTGTTAAAAAATATGACAACGGACAAAGGATTTGGCACCACTACTGAGACAATAAGAGTGGTGTTCATTCTGAAATTATCGATCACCTAAAGTAAAGATATTTCGAGTGACTGTACTATCAAAAAAACGTTGTGTGTTTGTGTCAGTGTAATATCCGTTGGATGGATATATGAGGATAGGGGTGTAAACTGAAGTGGGCCAGTAGGGTCGCTGCAGTTTCGTCCATTCTATGCATGTGGGCCAATTATTCGATACCCTGTGGCCACTAATTTATACCTGTGGCTATTATACTCATACCTGTGGCTACTATTACTCATACCTGTGCACTATTAATTATACCTGTGGCTACTATTCATCTGTGGCTACTATTACACTATACCTGTACACATTCATACCTGTATACCTGTATGTACCACACTAACTGTACTCACACTACACCTGTACACATTATACTGTGGCCACACACTACACACACACCTGTACACTATTATTCATACCTATACATTATTACCTGTACTATTATCCATAACCTGTACTATTAATTCACACCTGTACACACACTACACCTGTACACACATCTACACCTGTATACTATTACCACACCTGCTACTATCACTCATACCTGTATTACCATTAATTCACCTGTGCACACACTCATACCTGTACACACACCATACCTTGTGGCTACTTACATTACTGTACACTATTACTCATACCTGTGGCTACTATTACTCATACCTGTGGCTACTATTACTCATACCTGTGGCTACACATTCATACCTGTATTTACACTCATACCTGTACTATTACTGTACCTATACTATACCTGTACACACACTACACCTGTACCACTATTACACCTGTGGCTACACACTACACCCACACTACACTATACCTGTGGCTACACACTATACTTGTACACACATCATACCTGTGGCTACTTTACACACACACCTGTACCACATTACTCATACCTGTAGTACTACACCATACCTGTAGTACTATTACTCATACCTGTGGCTACTTTACTCACCTGTGGCCACACATACCTGTGGCCACTACCTACAATTGTCACAACTCATACCTGTATTACCACACCAATACCTGTGGCACTATTACTCATACCTGTGGCTACTTTACTCATACCTGTACTTTATTACTCATACCTGTGGCTACTACACTATACCTGTGGCTATTACTATACCTGTACACACACTATACTTACTTTATTACTATACCTGTATTACTATACCTGTGGCTACTATTACTATACCTGTAGGCTACTATTACTCATACCTGTATACTATTACTCATACCTGGCTACTATTATCATACCTGTGGCTACTATTACTCATACCTGTACTATTATTACCATACCTGTATTAATATTACTTCATACCTGTACCACACTCATACCTGTGGCTACTACACTCATACCTGTGGCTACTATTACCTCATACCTGTGGCTACTATCACCACACCTTGTGGCTACTTTCACCTGTACACATTACTCATACCTGTGGCCACTACACTATACCTGTGGCTACTATTACCATACCTGTGGCTACTATTACTCATACACCTGTGGCTACCATCTATACCTGTATACACACACCATACCTGTGGCTACTATTACTCATACCTGTATTACACTATTCTTACCACACTATACCTGTACACACACTATACCTGTACACTACTCACTAATACCTGTACATTTATTACTCATACCTGTGGCTACTTTAATTCATACCTGTATACTATTATCTATACTGTGGCTTCACACCATAATCTGTGGCTACTATTAATTATACCTGTGGCTACACACCACACCTGTATTACTACACACCTGTGGCTACTATCACTATACCTGTGGCTACCATTACACCTGTGGCTACTATTTTATACCTGTGGCCACTCATTACTCATACCTGTGGCTACTATTAATTACACCTGTGGCTACTATTACCATGCACTGAGGCCACTATTACCATACCTGTGGCTACTATTACTCATCACCTGTATTACTATTACTCATAACCTGTGGCTACTATTACTCATACCTGTGGCTACTTACACTACACCTGTGGCTACTATTAATTCATACCTGTGGCCACTATTTCACTAAACCTGTATACTATTACTCATACCTGTATTACTATTACTATACCTGTGGCTACTTATTACTATACCTGTGGCTACTATTACTCATACCTGTGGCTACTATACTCACATACCTGTGGCTACTACACTCATACCTGTGGCTACTTCACACTCATACCTGTGGCTACTATTACTCATACCTGTGGCTACACACTATACCTGTGGCTACTTACACTCATACCTGTGGCTACTATTACTTATACCTGTACTATTACCTATACCTGTGGCTACTATTACTCATACCTGTATTACTATTACTCATACCTGTATACTATTACTATACCTGTGGTACTATTACTCATACCTGTATACTATTATCATACCTGTACCACTATTACTCATACCACATTATTAATTATAATCTGTATTACTATTACTTATCACCTGTACACACACCATACCTGTGGCCACACACTCATACCTGTGGCTACACACTCATAACCTGTGGCTACTACTATAACTTGTACACATTACTATACCTGTATTTACACTATACCTACACACTCATACCTGTGCTACACACTATAATTTGTATACACTATACCTGTACACCATACCTGTGGCTACTATTACTCATACCTGTACACACACTACACCTGTACACACATTCATACCTGTACTTCATCTACACCTGTATTACTTATTATCTACACCTGTGGCTACTATCAATTCACACCTGTATACACACCATACCTGTGGCTACTATTACCATACCTGTATTACTATCACACCTGTACACCACACTCATACCTGTACACTATTCATACCTGTGGCCACTACACCATACCTGTGGCTACTATTACTCATACCTGTACACATACTCATACCTGTGGCTACTATTACTCATACCTGTGGCTACTATTATTCATACCTGTACATTATTACTCATACCTGTGGCTACTTTCACTATACCTGTGGCTATCTATTACCATATACCTGTGGCCACTATTACTATACCTGTACACTATTTCTCATACCTGTATTACATCATCTATACCTGTGGCTACTATTACCTATACCTGTGGCTACTATTACTCATACCTGTACACTATCACTATACCTGTATAATATTACTCATACCTGTATACTATTACTCATACCTGTGGCTACTATTACTATACCCAGCACACCACTCATAATCTGTGGCATACACACTATACCTGTATATTATTACTATACCTGTGGCTACTCATACTGTATCACTCATACCTGTGGCTACTATTACTATACCTGTACATTATTCATACCTGTACACATTACTATACCTGTGGCTACTTACTCATACCTGTGGCTACTATTATTCATACTTGTACATTATTACATACCTGTATACACATACACCTGTGGCTACTATTACTATACCTGTATACACACTATACTCAGCCACTTACACTCATACCTGTATTACTTCACTCATACCTGTGGTTACTTATTATCATACCTGTATACTATCACTCATACCTGTGGCTACTATTACTCATACCTGTGGCTACTATTACTCACATACCTGTGGCTACTATTACTCATACCTGTGGCATTATTACCATACCTGTGGCTACTTATCACCATACCTGTGGCTACTATTACTCATACCTGTGGCTCTTTCACACTCATACCTGTGGCTACTTACACCACACCTGTGACACACTACACCTGTGGCCACATCATACCTGTGGCCATTATTACTCATACCTGTATACTATTACTCATACCTGTGATACTATTACTCATACCTGTGGCTACACACATACCTGTATACTATTACTCATACCTGTACACACACTATACCTGTGGCTACTACACTATACCTGTATACTTATTACTCATACCTGTGGCTACTATTACTCATACCTGTATTTACACTACACCTGTTATTACCACACTATACCTAGCTATACTATCAATTCATACCTGTATTACTATTATTCATACCTGTGGCAATCCATTATCTATACCTGTATATTATTACTCATACCTGTGGCTACTATTACTCATACCTGTGGCTACTTCACACTACACCTGTGGCTACACACTATACCTGGCTACCATTACCACACCTGTGGCTACTTATTACTCATACCTGTGGCCACTAACACTCATACCTGTGGCTACTATTACTCATACCTGTGGCTACTTACTCATACCTGTACACTACACTCTACACCTGTACACCATTACTCATACCTGTGGCTACCACACCATACCTGTGGCTACTATTACTCACCTGTGGCTACTACACACCATACCTGTATTACTATTACTCATACCTGTGGCTACTATTACTCATACCTGTGGCTACTATTACTATACCCAGCCACTATTACCATACCTGTGGTACTTACACTATACCTGTGGCTACTATTACTCATACCTGTACTATTACTATACCTGTGGCTACTACACTATACCTGTGGCTACTATTACTCATACCTGTGGCTTACACACCATACCTGTGGCCACACACTACACCTGTGGCTACACATACCTGTGGCTACTATTCATACCTGTACACACCTCATACCTGTGGCCATTCATACCTGTGGCTACTATTACTCATACCTGTACTTTACTCATACCTGTGGCTACTATTATTCATACCTGTGGCTACACACTATACCTGGCTACTTACACTCATACCTGTGGCTACTATTACTCATACCTGTATACTTATTACTATACCTGTGGCTACTATTACTATACCTGTACACTACACCATACCTGTGGCCACACACTCATACCTGTATTACTACATTCATACCTGTATTACTATTATCATACCTGTGGCTACACATCTATAACCTGTGTATACTATTATTCATACATCTGTATATTATTAATTATAATCTGTGGCTACTACACTCATACCTGTGGCTACTTACACTCATACCTGTGGCTACTATAACCTTATACCTGTGGCCACTATTACTCACACCTGTGGCTACTATTACTATACCTGTGGCTACTATTACCATACCTGTATACTATTACTCATACCCAGATTACTCACTATACCTGTGGCCACTATTACTCATACCTGTGGCCACTATTACACCTGTGGCTACTTCATACCTGTGGCTACTCTACCATACCTGTGGCTACTATTACTCATACCTGTGGCTACTATTACTCATACCTGTGGCTACTTATTACTATACCTGTATACTATTACTCATACCTGTATACTATACACATACCTGTACACTATTATACTCATACCTGTACACACATTTCATACCTGTACACATACTATACCTGTACACATACTATACCTGTACACATACCATACCTGTGGCTACTAATTTGTACACACATTCATACCTGTACACACACCATACCTGTATACTTACACTATACCTGTATACTATTAATTCATACCTGTATTACTTATTACTCCATACCTGTACACTATTAATGTACCTGTACATCACTTATACCTGTATCACTATACCTGTACACCATTATCCATACCTTGTACACACTACACCTGTACACACACTATACCTGTACATTATTACTTCATACATTAGGCTTACCACTATAAATCTGTACACACACTACACCTGTACCATTACTACACCTTGTATTACCACTACACTGTATTACATTAATTACAATTGTATTTACACACCATACCTGTGGCACATTACTCATACCTGTGGCTACTTCACACCATACCTGTGGCTACTATTTACTCATACCTGTGGCTACTACACCTCATACCTGTGGCCATTATTACCCATACCTGTGGCTACTATTACTCATACCTGTGGCCACTACATTCCATACCTGTATTTATTACTATACCTGTGGCTACTTTATTACTATACCTGTGGCTACTATTCATACCTGTACATTATTACTCATACCTGTGGCTACTATTACTCATACCTGTGGCTACTTACTCATACCTGTACACACTACACCTGTGGCTACTATATTACTCATACCTGTTCTATACCTGTGGCTACTATTACTCATACCTGTATTACTCATTCATACCTGTGGCTACTATTAATTATACTAGCTACTTACACACACCTGTACACACACTAACCTGTACACACACCTGTGGCTACTACCCACACCTGACACACTACACTGTACCACACCACACCTGTACACTATCACCTGTGCACACACTCATACCTGTACACACACCATACCTGTACACTATCATTCATGTCAACACCAACCTGTACATTACACCCATCTGTATTACTACTACATACCTGCCACTATACCATACCTGTATCACTATTAATTCACACCTGTATTACTATTCACCATACCTGTATATTACTCATACCTTGGGTACTATTACTCATACCTGTGGCTACTATTACTCATATACTCAGGTCACACATTCATACCTGTGGCTATTACTTCTCATCCTGTGGCTACTTTACACTATACCCACACACTATACCTGTGGCTACTATTACTCATACCTGTGGCTACACATCTCATACCTGTGGCTACTATTACTCATACCTGTGGCTACTATTACTCATACCTGTGCACACACTCATACCTGTAATTTATTACTCTCATACCTGTGGCTACACACTATCACCTGTACATTATTACTCATACCTGTGGCTACTTAATTACTCATACCTGTATACTATTCATACCTGTGGCTACTATTACTCATACCTGTATTACTTATTATCTATACCTGTGGCTACTTATTACTCATAACCTGTATACACACACCACACCTGTGGCTACTACTCACTATACCTGTGGCTACATTCTCATACCTGTGGCCACACACCATACCTGTAGCCATTACTCATACCTGTGGCTACTCACACACCTGTGGCCACACTACACCTGTGGCTACTATTACTCACCTGTAACATCACCATACCTGTGGCTACTTACACTACACCTGTGACTTCATTCATACCTGTGGCTATTATTATCTATACCTGTGGCTACTATTACTCATACCTGTATTATTATTACTCATACCTGTGGCTACTATTACTCATACCTGTGGCTACTATTACTCACATACCTGTATTACTTATTACTATACCTGTGGCTACTTATCATTCATAATTGTGGCTACTATTACTCATACCTGTGCTTACTTACTCATCATACCTGTACACACACATACCTGTATTACCACACCATACCTGTGGCTACTAACACTCATACCTGTGGCTACTACATCACCATACCTGTGGCTACTTCACACTATACTCAGGCTACTATTACTCATACCTGTGGCTATTATTACTCATACCTGTATCTCACTATTACTCATACTATTATTCCTGTGCCTCACTGTAATGCTCACTTATATTGGCTACTATTACTCATACCTGTGTTTCTCATACTCTTACTGTGGCATTATTACTCATACCTGTAGTACTATTACTCATATATGTGCTATTATACTCATACCTGTGGCTCTATTACTCATACCTGTACTATTACTCATACCTATTATTTCTACTATTACTCATACCTGTGGCTACTATTACTCATACCTGTATTTCTATTACCCTGTGGCTACTATTTCTCATACCTGTAATACTATTACTCATACCTATGATTTACTATTACTCATACCTGTAGCTACTATTACTCATACCTGTGGCTACCTGTACTCATACCTGTGGCTACTATTACTCATACCTGTGGCTACTATTACTCATACTTGTATTACCATTACTCATACCTGTGGCATTATACCTCTACTGTTTCCCTGTACTCATACCTGTGCTACTATTACTCATACCTGTGCTCTGTACTCATACCTGTGGCTACTATTACTCATACCTGTGTACTCATATAATTTCATACCTGTGGCTACTATTACTCATACCTGTGTGCTACTATTACTCCACACAGTAGCTACTATTACTCACATACCTGTTGGCTACTATTACTCATACCTGTATTCTACTATTACTCATACCTGTGGCTACTATTACTCATACCTGTGGCTACTATTACTCATACCTGTGGCTACTATTTCTCATACTTATTGGCTACTATTACTCATACCTGTGGCTACTATTACTCATACCTATTATTTCCCCTATTTCTCATACCTGTATTTCACTATTACTCATACCTGTGGCTACTATTACTCATACCTGTGGCTACTATTTCTCTACCTGTGTGTTTTATCTACTATTACTCCTTGTGGCTACTATTACTCATACACTGTTTCTACTATTTCTCATACCTGTGGCTACTACTCATACCTGTGTTCACAACCTATATACTTTCTTTCAATGGCTACTATTACTCACTCTGCATGGCTCATTACCTGTATTACTATTACTCATACCTGTGGCTACTATTATCTCCTTACCTGTATTTCACCTATTACTCATACCTGTGGCTACTATTACTCATACTGTAGCTACTGTTACTCATACCTGTGGCTACTATTACTCACCTGTGGCTACTATTACTCATTACCTGTCAGCTATTATACTCCTTACTACTCTTAGCCTATTACTCATACCTGTATTCTACTATTACTCATACCTATTGCTACTATTACTCATGCCTCTGACTCTTTCAATTACTCATACCTGTATTTCTATTTCTCATGCTATATTATTCTATTACTCATACCTGTGTTCTTCTCTTACCTGTGTCTCTTTCTCATACCTGTGTTTCCTATTACTCATACCTGTTGGCTACTATTACTCATACCTGTCTATTACTCATACCTGTGGCTACTATTTCTCCTTACCTGCTCTATTACTCATACCTGTGGCTACTATTACTCATACCTGTAGCTACTGTACTCATACCTGTATTTCACTATTACTCATACCTGTGGCTACTATTACTCATACCTGTGCTACTATTACTCATACCTGTGGCTACTATTACTCATACCTGTGGCTACTATTACTCATACCTGTGGCTACTATTACTCATACCTGTGGCTACTATTACTCCTGTATCTTATATATTATTACTATTACTCATACCTGTATTTCCTATTCTCATCTGCTATTTTATATATTTCTTTTTACTCATACCTGTGGCTACTATTACTCATACTGTGGCTACTATTACTCATACCTGTGGCTACTATTACTCATATATATGGCTACTATTTCTCATTACCTGTTGCTACTATTACTCATACTTGTGGCTACTATTACTCTTATATGTTTCTATTACTCATACCTGTATTTACTATTACTCATACCTGTGGCTACTATTACTCATACCTGTGTCTTCTCCATAATTTACTATTACTCATATATTTACTATTACTCATACCTGTGGCTACTATTACTCATACCTGTTGCTACTATTATATACCTGGCTACTATTTCTCATACTACTCATACCTGTGTACTATTCTCATACCTGTGTACTATTTCTCAATACCTGTGGCTACTATTTCTCATACCTGTGGCTACTATTACTCATACCTGTAGCTACTATTACTCATACCTGCATTACTCACCTGTTACTCATACCTGTAGCTACTATTACTCATACCTGTATTTTACTATTATCATACCTGTATTCTATTACTCATACCTGTGGCTACTATTACTCATACCTGTGGCTACTATTACTCATACCTGTGGCTACTATTACTCATACCTGTGTTTCTATTACTCATACTGTAGCTACTATTACTCATACTTGTAGCTACTATTACTCATACCTGTGTTCTGTACTCATACCTGTGGCTATTACTCATTACCTGTGGCTACTATTACTCATACCTGTGTACTATTACTCATACCTGTGTACCTATTACTCATACCTGTATTACTTACTCATACCTGTGGCTACTATTACTCATACCTGTGACTACTTCTCCTTACCTGTGGCTACATTCTCATACCTGTGGCTACTATTACTCACCTGTACTCTATTTCTCTTACCTGTGGTACTATTCTCATACCTGTGGCTACTATTACTCATACCTGTGTTACTATTACTCATACCATGGCTACTATTACTCATACCTGTGGCTATTACTCGCCTGTATTTCACTATTACTCATACCTGTGTTACTATTGCTCATATTGCTACTCATACCTGTAGCTACTATTACTCATACCTGTGGCTACTATTACTCATATATGGTGCTATTACTCATACCTGTGGCTTCACTATTACTCATACCTCACTATTACTCATACCTGTGGCTACTATTCTCATATATTTCTACTATTACTCATACCTGTGGCTATTTTCTCATACCTGTATTTCCACTATTGCATACCTGTGGCTACTATTACTCATTACCTGTATTTCTTACTCATACTGTGGCTACTATTACTCATACCTGTGGCTACTGTACTCATACCTGTCTATACTCATACCTGTAGCTACTATTTCTATATACCTACTATTACTCATACCTGTATTACTATTCTCATACCTGTGTCTATACTCATACCTGTAGCTCTGCTTTTCTCTGTCTATTTCTATTACTCATACCTGTAGCTACTATTACTCTATATATGGCTACTATACTCATACTGTGGCTACTATTCTCATACCTGTGTACTATTACTCATACCTGTGGCTACTATTACTCATACCTGTGGCTACTATTACTCATACTGATGGCTACTATTACTCATACCTGTGGCTACTATTACTCATTACCTAGGCTACTATTACTCATACCTGTGGCTACTATTACTCATACTATATGGCTACTATTACTCATACCTATGTGCTTCACTATTACTCATACCTGTGGCTACTATTACTCATACCTGTGGCTACTATTACTCATACCTGTGTAGCTACTATTACTCATACCTGTTATTTCTTTATTACTCATACCTGTGGCTACTATTACTCATACCTGTGGCTACTATTACTCATACCTGTATTCTGTTCTCCTTATAGTACACTATTTCTCTTCTATATGCTCTATTACTCATACCTGTGTATACTATTACTCATACCTGTGGTACTATTACTCATACCTGGGCACTATTACTCTACCTGTGGCTACTATTACTCATACCTGTGGCTACTATTACTCCTGTGGCTACTATTACTCATACCTGTGGCTACTATTACTCACCTGTAGCTATATTACTCATACCTGTGGCTACTATTACTCATACCTGTGGCTACTATTACTCATATATAGCTACTATTACTCATACCTGTGGCTACTATTACTCATACCTGTATTTCACTATTCTCATACCTGTGCTACTATTACTCATACCTGTGGCTACTATTACTCATACCTGTATTTCTTATTACTCATACCTGTTGCTACTATTACTCGCCTCTTATTACTATTACTCATACCTGTAGCTACTATTACTCATACCTGTGTTTACTATTACTCATACCTGTGTTTACTATTACTCATACCTGTGGCTACTATACTCATACCTGTGACACTATTACTCATACCTGTGGCTACTATTACTCATACCTGTGGCTACTATTACTCATACCTGTGGCTACTATTACTCATACCTGTGGCTACTATTACTCATACCTGTGGCTACTATTACTCATACCTGTGTCTACTATTACTCATACCTGTGGCTACTATTACTCATACCTGTGGCTACTATTACTCATACAGCTACTATTACTCATACCTGTAGTACTATTACTCATACCTGTGGCTACTATTACTCATACTTCTGCTCCATGCCTCTGTAGCTACTATTACTCATACCTGTGTGCTACTATTACTCATACCTGTGGCTACTATTACTCATACCTGTGGCTACTATTACTCATACCTGTGTTACTATTACTCATACCTGTGTTCACTTACTCATTGCCTGTGGCTACTATTACTCATACCTGTGGCTACTATTACTCATTACCTGTATTTACTATTACATACCTGTGGCTACTATTACTCATACATGGCTACTATTTCTATACCTATTAGCTCTATTCTCATACCTGTGGCTACTATTACTCATACCTGTGGCTACTATTACTCATACCTGTGGCTACTATTTCTCATTACCTGTGTCTCTACTTACTCATACCTGGCTTTACTATTACTCATACCTGTGGCTACTATTACTCATGCCTGTGGCTACTATTACTCATACCTGTTGGCTACTATTTCATACCTTAATACTCTATTTCTCATACCTGTGGCTATTACTCATACCTGTGGCTACTATACTCATACCTGTTTTACTATTACTCATACCTGTGGCTACTATTACTCATACCTGTGGCTACTATTACTCATACCTGTGGCTACTATTACTCATACCTGTGGCTACTATTACTCATATTTCTACTATTACTCATACCTGTGGCTACTATTACTCATTACCTGTAGCTACTATTACTCATACCTGTGGCTACTATTACTCATTACCTGTAGCTACTATTTCTCATTCTGTAGCTACTACTCATACCTGTGTCTGTGCTCATACCTGTAGCTATATTACTCATACCTGTGGCTACTATTACTCATACCTGTGGCTACTATTACTCATTACCTGTGGCTACTATTACTCATACCTGTGTACTATTTCTCTGCAGCTATATACTCATACCTGTAGCTACTATTACTCATACCTGTAGCTACTATTACTCATACCTGTGCACTATTACTCACCTGTTTTACTATTACTCATACCACCAGCTACTATTACTCATACCTGTATTTACTATTACTCATACCTGTGGCTACTAATACTCATACCTGGAGCTACTATTTCTCATACCTGTGGCTATTACTCATTACTGTGGCTACTCTATACACCTGTGGCTACTATTACTCATTACTGTATTTCACTATTACTCATACCTGTGGCTACTATTACTCATACCTGTGTACTATTACTCATACCTGTGCTACTATTGTTCTCATACCTGTGGCTACTATTACTCATACCTATTAGCTACTATTACTCATACCTGTATTCTTATTACTCATACCTGTGGCTACTATTACTCATACCTGTGGCTACTATTACTCATACCTGTGTTTCACTATTACTCATATATGGCTACTATTACTCATACCTGTATTTCTATACTCATACCTGTGGCTACTATTTCTCATACCTGTGGCTTACTCTATATACCTGTGGCTACTATTTCTCATACCTGTAGCTACTATTACTCATACCTATGTTCTTATTTTCTCATACCTGTGACTCTATTACTCATACTATATTATTTTACTATTTCTCATATGTATTTCTATTACTCATACCTGTAGCTACTATTACTCATACTATATTATTTATTACTCATACCTGTGGCTACTATTTACTCCTTACCTGTATTTCTTTATTATACCTGTAGCTACTATTACTCCTTCTATATTATTTTACCTATACTCATACCTGTGGCTACTATTACTCATACCTGTGGCTACTATTACTCATATATATGGCTACTATTACTCACCTATTATTTACTGTACTCATACCTGTGGCTCTTATTCCTCATACCTGTAGCATATTATGCTCATACCTGGCTACTAATGCTCATACCTTGGCTGCTATTACTCATATGCCAGAGCTACTATTACTCATACCTGTGGCTACTATTACTCCTTATATGGCTACTATTTCTCATGTGGCTACTATTTCTCATACCTGTGGCTACTATTCTCATACCTGTGCTACTATTACTCTGTGGCTACTATTACTCATACCTGTGTACTATTACTCATACCTGTGTATTACTCATACCTGTAGCTACTATTACTCATACTATTACTATTTCTCTATACCTGTGCCTGTTCTCATACCTGTGGCTATATTTCTCATACCTGTGGCTACTATTCTCATACCTGTGTTGCTATTACTCATACCTGTAGCTACTATTACTCATACAAGCTCTGTACTCCTCCACCTGTGGCTACTATTACTCATACTGTATTACTTATTACTCATACCTGTGGCACTATTATCCTTCTACTGGCTATATTACTCATACCTGTGGCTACTATTACTCATACCTGTGGCTACTATTACTCTTACCTGTGGCTACTATTACTCATACCTGTGTTTACTATTACTCATACCTGTGCTACTATTATCTCATACCTGTATTACTATTACTCATACCTGTGGCTACTATTACTCATACCTGTAGCTACTATTACTCATATATTGGCTACTATTACCTCCTTTGGCTACTATTACTCATGCCTGTGGCTACTACTCATACCTGTGGCTACTATTACTCATATGTACTAATTACTCATACCTGTGGCTACTATTACTCCATACCTGACTACTATTACTCACCTGTAGCTACTATCTCATACTTGAGCTCTCACTCTATATTCACTATTTCTCGCCTGTTTCCTTATTTCATACCTGTGGCTACTATTACTCATACCTGTTATTTCTATTACTCATACTGTATTTACTATTACTCATACCTGTGGCTACTATTACTCATACCTTATCTCAATATTCACTTCATATATATTTCTTATTTCTCTATATATTGGCTACTATTACTCATACTGTAGTTTACTATTACTCATACCTGTATTTACTATTACTCATATATGTATTACTATTACTCATACTATATGGCTACTATTTCATACCTGTATTTCTTTCTTCCTGTGGCTACTATTACTCATACCTGTGGCTACTATTATCATACCTGTGACTACTATTACTCATACCTGTGGCTACTATTACTCCTTACCTGTATTTTATTACTCCTGTGCTATATATACTCCTTATTTCTTCACTTCCATACCTGTGGCTACTATTACTCATACCTGTAGCTCTACTATTACTCCTTACCTGTGCTTATTACTATACTCCTTTTTCTATTACTCATACCTGTGGCTACTATTACTCTTTACTATTACTCATACCTGTGGCTACTATTACTCATACCTGTAGCTACTACTACTCATACCTGTGGCTACTATTACTCATTACCTTGGCTACTATTACTCATACCTGTAGCTACTATTTCTCATACCTGTGGCTACTAATTCCTCATTACCTGTCTTCCACTATTACTCATACCTGTTGGCTACTATTACTCATACCTGTGGCTACTATTACTCATACCTGTGCTATTATTTACTCATACCTGTGGCTACTATTACTCATTCTTCTATTGCTCTATTACCTGTGCACTATTACTCATATATATTGCTTTTATTATTTCTCCACCCTGGCTACTATTACTCATACTATATTATTCCTATATACTCATACCTGTGGCTACTATTACTCATACCTGTGGCTACTATATTACTCATACTCTGTGGCTACTATTACTCATACCTGTGGCTACTATTACTCATACCTGTGTTACTATTACTCATACCTGTGTTTACTATACTCATACCTGTGACTACTATTACTCATACCTGTGGCTACTATTACTCATACCTATTGCTACTATTACTCATACCTTAGTGCTACCTATTACTCATCCACCTGTATTCACTATTACTCATACCTGTGGCTACTATTACTCATACCTGTGGCTACTATTACTCATACCTGTGGCTCTTTATTATAAACCTGTGGTACTATTACTCATACTGTGGCTACTATTTCTCATATCTGTGGCTACTATTCTCATACCTGTTTCACTATTACTCATACTATATTTACTATGCTCATACCTATTATCTATTACTCATCTATTAGCTCTATTCTCATACCTGTGCTACTATTCTCATACCTGTATTTCTATTACTCATATATATATTTCTATTATTCATACCTGTTGCTTACTATTACTCATACCTGTGGCTACTATTACTCATACCTGTGGCTACTATTACTCATACCTGTATTTCTGCTATTACTCATACCTGTGTCATAATTACTCATACCTGGCTACTATTACTCATACCTGTAGTACTATTATCATACCTGTGGCTACTATTACTCATACCTGTAGTCTACTGTATTCATACTCATACCTGTGGCTACTATTACTCATACCTGTGGCTACTATTACTCATACCTGTGGCTACTATTATATACCTGTAGTTCCTATTTTCATACCTGTGGCTACTATTACTCATACCTGTTATTTGTCTATTATATTACCTGTGGCTACTATTACTCATACCTGTGGCTACTATTACTCATACCTTTATTCACTATTCCATACCTTTTGCAACTATTACTCATACCTGTGGCTACTATTACTCATACCTGTTATTTCCTATTACTCATACCTGTATGCTATTACTATTACTCATATATGTGTCTACTATTACTCATACCTGTGGCTACTATTTCTCATCCTGTGGCTACTATTACTCATACCTGTGGCTACTATTACTCATACCTGTGGCTACTATTACTCATACCTGTGGCTACTATTACTCATACCTGTGGCTACTATTACTCTTACCTGTAGCTACTATTACTCCTCCTATATTATTTCACTATTACTCATACCTGTTATTACTATTACTCATCTGTGGCACTATTACTCATACCTGTGGCACTATTACTCATATATGTCTATTACTCATACCTGTAATACTATTATCATACCTGTGGCTACTATTACTCATACCTGTAGTTTCTACCTGTGTATTCATACTCATACTGTGGCTACTATTACTCATACCTGTGGCTCACTATTTCTCATACCTGTAGCTACTATTATATACCTGTATTTCCTATTTTCATACCTGTGGCTACTAATGCTCATACCTGCCTTATTTCCCTCTATTTATATTACCTGTGTGCTACTATTTACTCATTCTTTAACAGCTACTATTACTCATACCTTATTATTTCCACCCTATTTCCATACATTTTCAGCAAACACTATTACTCATACCTGTGGCTACTATTACTCATACCTGTTATTTCCTATTACTCATACCAGTATTTCTTCTCTGCCTATTATTTCTATTACTCATATATAATATTCTACTATTACTCATACTCCTGCTTGGCTACTATTTCTCTTCCTAATGGCTACTATTACTCATACCTGTGGCTACTATTATTTCTCCATACCTGTGGCTACTAATGCCTCATACCTGTGGCTACTATTACTCACCTGTGGCTACTATTACTCTTACCCTACAGCCACTATTACTCCTCCTATATTATTTCACTATTACTCATACCTGTTATTTCCCACTATTACTTTTCATCTGTGGCACCAATACTCATACCTATTTCCACCTATTACTCATATATATGTACTAGTACTCATACTAATGGCTACTATTGCTCATACCTATTTTAATACTCATTCTTGTGGCTACTATTACTCATACCTGTTGGCTGCTATTTCTCATACCTGTGGCTACTATTACTCATACCTGTGGCTACTAATGCCTCTATACCTATTTCCACTATTACTCATATATTAGCTACTATTACTCATACTGTGGCTACTAATTACTCATTTATGTAGCCACTATTGCTCATACCTATTAGCTACTATTACTCATACCTGCTTGTACCTATTACTCTCTCATATTTACTAATGCCTCCTTCTATATTACTATTACTCTATACCTGTGGCTCTATCACTCATACCTGTGTGTGTGTACTCATACCTGTGTACCTGTGCATACTTGTGGCTATTACTCATACCTGTAATACTATTATACTTATTTCTATTACTCATACCTGTTCACCCCTAGCCTCATTCTTGTGGCTCTTCCTCTGTTAGCTACTATTTCTCATACCTGGCTGGCCTCCTGTGGCCTATGCCTCATACCTTGGCTACTGTACTCATACCACTGTGGCTACTATTGCATACCTGTAGCTACTATTACTCGCCTGTGGCCACTATTGCACTCCTTCTATAATGGCTACTATGCTCATACCCTGTGGCCACTATTACTCACTACCTGTAGCTACTATTACTCATACCTGTGGCTACTAATACTCCTCAGCCCCACTATTACTCTTACCTGTACTCTTACCTGTGGCTACTGTACTCATACTTGTATTTCACTATTACCTATTATTTCCTTATTACTCATACTATTTCCCTTTCTTACTCAGTTCTACTATGGCTGCCTGTTACTTGCTCGCTGCAGCAGCTACTATTACTCATACCTGTGGCTACTTCAATACTCTGTACCTGACACACTATTACTTACTCATCTGTGTACTATTACTCCTTCCTGGCTACTGTACTCATACCCTATTGGCTACTATTACTCATACCTGTGGCTACTATTACTCATACTATTGACTACTAATACTCATACCTGTGTGCTCTTTCTCTGTGTTATTTCTCCTTATAATGACTTTTATTTCTCATACCCTGTGCTCCTTCCACCCCTATTTCCTATTTCTATTTCATACCTTATTGACTACTAATTTCTCATGCATATTGGCTACTATTACTGCTCTGTACCTGTGTTTTACTATTACATGCCTTGTGTGCCTACTGTTTCTCATACCTGTGGCTCTGTTTCTCATACCTGTAGCGTACTATCCTCCTTTATGGCTACTATTACTCATACCTGTGGCCACTATTACTCATACCTGTAATACTATTACACTCATCACCTGCTGTCTATTACTCATGCAGCCACCTAACCTCATACCACTGTTAGCTACCCCTGTATATGCCTGTATTACTCATACCTGTATTACTATTACTCATACCTGTAGCTACTATTCCCACATTCTTCATATTACTATTACTCATACCTGGCTACTATTTCTCTCATACCTGTGGCTACTATTACTCATACCTGTGGCTACTATTACTCATACCTGTGTTCCACTGTGCTCATACCTCAGTAGCTACTATTATATGCACTGTGGCTACTATTACTCATACCTTGGCTACTGTTCACTCATACCTGTGGCTACTATTTTCTCATACCTGTGGCTGCAGCTACTCATACCTGTGGCTGCAGCCACTCATACCTGTAGCTACTGTACTCTACCTGTAGCTACATATTACTCTGCTTGCCTGTGGCTACTATTTCTCATACCTGTGGCTACTATACTCATACCTGTGGCTACTATTACTCATACCTGCAGCTACTGTACTCGCCTGTGGCCATCAATACTCGGCTCACATCGTTCCCTGTCGCCTCAGCAGAGTCACGACACTGGCTGGACTATTATAATATCCGATCAAGTTTTGTGTGTGTGTGTGTGTGTGTGTGTGTGCGTGTGTCATAACTCTACATAGGCAGCTGGAATGTTCGTTTATGCACTGGGGTCTTGAGCAACAGTTTAATCCAGTCTGTCTGTTGCGACAGAGCAGCACTCGAGGCACTGCTCACCCCACAGGGGGAGGGGCTGAAAAGGTGCCCTAAGCATAGCCTGCTAAAGAACCAACCTGACCAGGCAACCGCGGTCAGCTTACAATCAAAATCACAGATATAACAACTATACAGCCTCGCATAGTTTGCTCCGCCAGAATCATCAGGGCCCGTCTGGATGCTGGCCTAAATAGGCGTCTGGAAAGAAGAAGGCCGACAACGGCTTAAGAGCTGGCTCGGTATAAGATCGACATAGCAGCCATTAATGAGTCGCGACTCCCCAGACGAGGGGTCGACTCACAGATCGGGAGGAATCTGGATATACCCGCCTTCTGGAAGGGTAAGCCTGCTGCAGAAGAAACCGCATTTATGGGTTGGCTTTGCCATCCACTGTCCTGCATTCTACATGGGCTGCTGATGCTGTTGGGATCAGCTTGAAGCGCCTCATGACGGTGGGATCCCCTGGATCACTCACACGTCATGCCCTTCTCCATCAGTGCCTACACCCCAACATTGGTCTGAGATGACATCAGAGCCTTTTTGTACCCCGACCTTGAGCCAGGTGACTCTATCCCCAGAAATAGATTGTGCTCCTGGGTAGCTTCAGTACAGGGGAGTTGGCAGAGATGCTAACATTTGCCAGGAATTATAGGGAGAAATGGACTGGACAAATTAATAATCAACAGCCCTACTCCTCCTCCCAGCAGAGTGTGCTTGCCAAACAACCTCCATCACCAAATCTTGTTTAGGTAAGCCGACAAGTTCAGGGGTTCGTGGCAGCACCTGCAATCAAACGGCATCCTCATTGACTACATCTGTTGTCAGAGAAAGAGATCCTTGAGATGTCCTCATCACCCGAGCCATATTGTGGCTCAGACCACCTGCGACACTGATCATCGGCTCATCAGAGCCAAGCTCTCCTTCACGTCGCCCCAAAACGGAAATGTAACAAGAAAAGCCTCAGAAGGTTTAACACTAAGCGTCTGGGTATCCAGCGGTGGCTCATGCTTTTCAGGGGCGCTTCCGACATGGGCTGATAAGCAACCCAACTTACCAAACAGCAAAACTCCGGTGACGAATGGGGTATTCTCGACACTGTCATGGCCAAAAAACTGCAGAGAGTCGCTCAGCCAGATCGAAAGACCAGGACTGGTTTTTGATGAAAATGACCCGGATCTCAATGTGCCATAGATGATAAAGTAACAGCACAGCGGATTGGCAGGAACAACCTCAGTCTCTGACCAAAGTTGATACGCTTTCCTGCAAGAAGAAAGGTGGCCAAAAGCGTGAACTACATAATCCTAAAGAACGACTGATTTAAAAATAAAAGCATGTAAAACACAAAATTGGCAGACGGTGGTGCAATTCCACTAAAACATTTTATGGGCCAATCTTACTAATGAGATTGCAACACCCCTCTGCTCATCTGATGGTAATTACCTAATTAAAAAGACAGAAAGAGGCATCCTTCATCGCTGGAAAAACACTACCATTTGCTGCTCAACCAACATCGATGTGGATGTCCTTCCACCCTTAGGTATAACGTCAGGGCTGACCACCTCAATATCCTAAGCTCCTGGATGGGGTAGCTACTGTGCCTCAAACAGAAAAATATCAAAACCTCAGGCCTGGTTGAATCCCAGCTGTCTCCACTGTCTCCTGGAGAATATGCAGGGCCAACATGGGAAAAAGGAGAAATCTAGCTCTACAGACGCCTCCGTAAGTCATGTTGCATAAAACCGAGACAAGATCAGATTGTGGCAGCAACACAGGGATCTCGTGCTGTGTCAAGCAGCCTGACAAGATTCGCCGAGGTCTATCCTAAACAATCTTCTTCCTGGGGCTTCCATCCCAGAATCCAGTCTGGCTTTGAACCATCATGTGGCACCACTGACATGATGATCTTTGCTGCCCATGAACTGGGAAAAGATGCAAGAGAACAGCGTCGTGACCTACGCGTACATTTCGGCCTTCATCGTCCTAACCAGGCCTTCGACTAGGTCAACAAGGCCTGGCTGACCCTTGGCGAAACCCCGGTGCAACTTTTGCCGCAAAATTCGCTGTCACCATTATCAGGCCAACTCCCCATGGCACATACGGCAGTGTCCTGAACAATAGCGCAATCCGGAGTTCTTCCCCAGGCTAAACGGTGCATCGCCGTTATTGCCTTTAACTCTCTTTTCCATTTCTTGGCTGCCTTCATACTCAGCACCAGTGCCAATTTATGCGGCGGGTGGACATCAGTACCGGGAGAAAGGTCTTTTCAGCACAAGATGACTCAGGCTGAAACAAAGGTGTCGGCAGCTTCCATTACTGGGCTTACTGCCACGCAGATAAAACCCCTCTGGGAGATCCAGATGCGTATGCATTGCACTTCCAGCCTTGGTGAATGCACGAGACTCAGATTCTCTTTCAGCCTGCCTGGTTTAAACACCTCCACCACCCATCGCTTAACATTTCACCTCTCTAATGTTACCCCTTTTTTGGTATCTCTGACTCCCCACCTGTCCCACCACGGACATCTGATGAAGAGATTCAACATCAGTCAGATATGCATTGAGGGCAGGAAAAAACACATTTGAGTTGCAGGCTGCACTTTTCCAGGCATCATTTTGTATGGCTGTAACAACCACCACAATGCAAAATTTCTGTGCCATTTTCATGCATGCACACCTGCCGCATCTGCCAATTTGACTTTTTGTCAACTTTTTAGTGTATACCAGGATGGTGTCATTTAATGTTTCCAGGATAATGATAAATTTTTACGGGTGACATCGATTAATTCATATTTATTTACAGGTACACCGTATAGAAAATCATGCAAGTTCGCCTATTGAAATTCTTTTTTGTGGAACAGCATCATTTCCTAGACAATAATCTTTACTAATATATATCTCTCAGTTCATCATCATCCTTCAGAAATTACAAGCTTCAGTCAATCTTTTATGCTTCTCTACTCGACGCCTGAGTGCTGTTTGGCACTTGGGCACCACTAATGTTGTCTCAAGATAATCATTAACCTGTTTGGATTTGACAGAAAGCAATACAGGCTCCAGTCTTGAGGTTCATTCCTCCAAGTTAATCATGGAATGATAGTTTTTTGCTGCCACTTTGGTTTTTCGGAGTCTTTTACCTTTCTCAACATTATTTCTGGGAAACTGCTCTCTTTCCATCTCCATCTTTACCCTCCTCATCAGTATAGTTTAACAAATTCTCTGCGTCAACAGCAGCATCAGAATCTTTTTGCCTCTCTCTTCATCTGCTGGTGCATTCTTCCTTTTCCTTTTGATTCTCCTCTCTAATTTTTATATCATTGAGACAGCTTTTTCTCTAACAGTCGTGTCTCATCTGCACATACCACGAAGTTGATCTTAATGTGGAGCCAATATACATTCTCTGGACGGCATTTCTTCACTATCTCGTCTCCTCTCCACTATTCAGGTGTTTCATATATAACACGAGGACTGGAATACGTTCCTTGAGCCGTGTGTTACGTAGGGTGTATCATGATGTAAACCACATTGGAGCACTAGACGCTATTATTGTAATGACGGCATTCTTTTTCAGCAACTCGCTGGCTGGCGGTCTTGATGTTTGCTACGCCCACAGCTTCCTGAGTTCTACTCCGCGGGTGTTCCTGACACACAAGGAGGGACCTGGCTCCAATAGCGGCCGAGTCGTCTTCAATAACAGCACCTGTGATAACTCGCTTTTAATCCTATACAGGTATTTCTGGTCCCGGACAGATCGCCTGCTCACGCTGTCATTAACCTGAAATCAGGGGAAACTGGCTGGCACCAGAGGCGACAACACCTGGAAGCTCAGACTAAAGACTCCTTGATCTGCTGCTTTCAATGGGACTTACGCCAATGCTCAGAACGCCGGTTTTACCATCATAGTGATAAAAACTGCGCGGAAGGCAGCTCATTTCCGCTCAAACTGACATATGAAATAATGGTGGGACTGCATGCTGTTTCAAGATGATGAATGGCTCATTTTCTGATCCCTACATTACATTGGTTCCATCACAACCAACTTACACACAATGGGCTGCTGGGTTAGATTTTTTCTCCAGAAACTCGTGAAAATAAGTTTTGGCAATCTGCTGCGTGTCAGTCTTGAGGTCATATGTTGAGATATTCTGTTGCCAGGCTCCAACCACGATGACATAATGATCTTTCACCATCATCCTCGAACTCATTTCTCGGTCTTCTCATTTCTTTGCTCATCACACAGTGGCGGTCTTCTTACCTCAAAATGGTGACGATAAATTATTTAAACTAGCCATCTCAATTTCTTGCCTCTAAATCGGTATTTTTGTCTCACGTCACCAGAGTTTTAATATTGATTCCAGCTCCACAAACTCTGTCTGTCCGCCTGGCCGTCATCACCATGGTCGGTTCAAATTGGCATTAACAATAGCGCTCGCTTTTCAGCTCTTAATCAGTATCGGTCTGCAAGCGGCAGCCAGTGTGCGAGTCTTGTCGGTTCTGTGAACTGGTGTCTGTCGACCCTGATAATCAATATGAACAATCAATGTACCATACTCATCACAACAAGACAGCATAAATGAAATAAATATGAAAAAAAGTTGATAAACTGAACAGGGCATTACCGCCACAGCAGCTCTGTTTTTGACTGAACTTACTGTGGGTAAATTTAAAAAAATTTCAGTAGAAAATGCGGCAGACTAAACCTCGACATATCACAAATTTGGCATGGGTCTTAGTAATATGTTAAGAACAATGCCTGAAAGTGCAGCTTTGAGCAAAAATTCTGCCCTAATGTACATCTCAGATTACATTATATCTGAGCAATGGTCTCTCACCCTGCTATATGGCAGGGAGACATGGGCAACACACGACGGTACCTCAAGGCACCGGAAAACTTTCACCAACGTAGGTCTTCGTTCCATCATCCGAGTTCACTAGGAAGAACAAGAAAATAAATGCCGTATTTTACGGACACTACTCAGCAAGAACATCGAGGCTACCGTATCCATGAACAACTTTGGATGTACCCGTATGGACGACAGTAGACTGCCAAGCAGCTACTTTACAGTCATAATGAATTTGTAAACGTAACGCTGGCGGGGAACTGAAAAGGTATAAGGATGTCTTAAGACAAACCTGAAAAAGTGCAAATCGACCCTCACCTGGAGAAAGATTACTCCACCGCAACGCTTGGAGGAGCACCACACGAGGTGTCAATACTTTCGAGTTGGCCCGACTTATGCACCAGGCAGGCGTTTGCCCGCCCTCCCGCACTAGACGAGGCCATCCACGTGCAACATCTGTGGATGATCCTGTCAGTCCCGTATCAGCCTCTCTAGTCCCTCAGGACTCACAACAGAGGTGACATCATAATAACTTATATCATTTTATCATAGTTGGATGATCGTCATACTCGATTCGCGTTGACATCAAAGTAGTAGTGGTGTGTGTTGTAATAATAATATATTAATAATTAACGGTTTATGAAGAGCTTGGTAGAGGCTGAAAATATAGATTACATATTTGGGGAATGGTTTGTGTGTGTGTGTGTGTGTGTGTGTGTGTGTGTGTGTGTGTGTGTGTGTGTGTGTGGTGTGCGTGTGTGTGTGTGTGTGTGTGTGTGTGTGTGTGTGTGTGTGTGTGTGTGTGTGTGTGTGTGAATGGAAGGTAACAGGAGGAGAGCAGGAAGAAAGAAACTGTCAGCGAACTATGACTGGACACTTAATCTGGTAACTGCAGGGAAACAATTACATGAAATGAGAACACAACCAGATGTTACACATTATTGGCTGGTTGAGATGAAGTTGATTGATGATACTGCACTGCAGGGTGAGAGAACTGTAATGGGCTGTCTCATCAACAGAAGCATATTATACTGAGTGGGTCAATCATCTGATATTATATTCAGATTCACCACCTCAGCTTTCCACTGGCTGTGGTGACATGTTCAATGCACGTGATAGGTGTGCCGGAAAGCTGCGTCATGCTGGCGATAGGCATAAGTAGCCGGCTCTCCCCAGCACTGCAAGCGAGCAGTAGTTTGATATCCTTGACTAGAGGAAGACGTTGTTTGAGCCGCAGTGGATGGCTCCGTCTTCCCTCGGGAGAACGGCGATGCCCATACCGTTCTCCCTCGATGGGTCACTACTCATGGGTCGCTCAACAACATATCGTAAGGACGTGAGCTAACGTTTATAATACATAAACGCCGTCCTTTCTCATTCACTCCTAAACAGTGGAACACGGTCGATCTACACTCAGGAATTATATAGCCACAACCGCTTTGCCATTAAAAGCAGGAACTGGTTTGGGTTTTCGTTACTTAAGCCCAAATAATAAATTATATGTGAACGGCCGCAGTTAATTGCACAAGCAGCCGATTCAAGACAAATACTGAAGAGTGGGTGAGTGGGGAGGGATGGGGTAAATGGGATAAAGTGGGCTGTAGTGGGGAGAAGTGGGGTGGTGGGAATGGGAGTAAGTGGAGGTGGGGTGAGGTGGTGAGGTGTGGTGTGGATGGTGAAGAGTGTGGTGTGAAAGGTGAGGTGTGGTGTGAGGTGGGGGATGTGGTGTGAGAGGTGAGGTGTGTTGTGAGGTGAGGTGTGGTGTGAGGTGAGGTGTGGTGTGAAGGTGGGGGTGTGTGTGGGGTGGGGGTGCTGGGGGTGAGGGTGTGGTGTGAGAGGTGAGGTGTGGTGTGAGGTGGGAGTGTGTGTGTGAGGTGAGGTGGTGTGAGAGATGTGGGGAGTGTGTGGTGTGAGGTGAGGGTGTGGTGTGAGGTGAAGGGGTGTGGTGTGGAGGTGGGAGGTGTGGTGTGGGGGTGTGGTGTGACAGGTGAGGTGTGGTGTGTGAGGTGAGTGGGTGAGGTGAGGTGTGGTGTGAGGTAGGATGGTGGTGTGGGGGTGGGGAGTGTGGTGCAGGGGGGTGAGGGGTGTGGTGTGGGGAGGTGGGGGTGTGGTGTGAGGGGGTGAGGGTGTGTGGGGTGGGGAGTGTGGTGTGAGGAGGGTGAGGGTGGTGTGAGGTATGAGGTGGGGTGATGTGTGGTGTGAAGGTGAGTGTGGTGTGAGAGGTGGAGTGTGTTGTGAGGTGGGAGGTGTGGTGTGAGGTGGGTGTGGTGTGAAAGTGGTGAGTGTGGTGAGGAGTGTGGTGTGAGAGGTGAGGTGTGGTGTGGGGTGGGGAGTTGTGGTGGTGTGGGGAGGTGGGGGTGTGGGGTGTAGGGAGTGGATGTGTGGTGTGGTGAGGAGTGTGGTGTGAAGTGAGGGGTGTGGTTGTGTGGGGTGTGGTGTGAAGGTGGGGTGTGGTGTGAGATGTTGGAAGTGGTGTGTGGGTGAGAGTGGTGTGAGGTGTGGTGTGGTGTGGTGTGGTGTGGGTGAGGTGGCATTGTGGTGTGGTGTGGTGGTGGGGAGTGTGGTGTGAGGTGTGGTGTGGTGTGGTGTTGAAGGTGGGGAGTGTGGTGTGGTGTGGTGTTGTGAGGTGGGGAGTGTGGTGTGATGGTGAGGTTTGGTGTAGGTGAGGTGTGGTGTGGGGTGGGGTGTGGTGTGGGGTGGGGGGTTTGGTGTGAGGGGTGAGGGGTGTGGTGTGAGGTGGGGGGTGTGGTGTGAGAGGTGGGGTGTGGTGTGGGGTGGGGTGTGGTGTGAGGGGGTGGGGTGTGTGGTGTGGGGTGTGGTGTGTGAGGTGGGGGTGTGGGTGAAAGGTGGGGGGGGGGTGTGTGGGGTGTGGTGGGGGGGTGGGGTGTGGTGTGGTGGTGTGGGTGTGGTGTGGTGATGGGTGTGGTGTGAGAGTGGGGGTGTGGTGTGTGGGGGTGTGGTGTGAGGGTGAAGTGTGGTGTGAATGGTGGGGTGTGGTGTAGGTGGGAGTGTGTGAGGGTGGGGTGTGTGGTGTAAGGTGGGGTGTGGTGTTGAGGTGAGGTGTGGTGAGGGGTGTGGTGTGGTGTGAGGGTGAGGGTGTGGTGTGGTGTTGTGAGAGTTTGGGGTGTGATGTGGTGTGGAGGTGGGGTGTGGTGTGTGAGGTGTGGTGTGAGGTGGGGTGTGGTGTGAGGTGGGGGTGTGGTGTGAGGTGAGGTGTGGTGTGGGGGGTGTGGTTGTGAGGTGAGGGTGTGGTGTGGGGTGGGGAGTGTGGTGTGGGGTGGGGGTGAGTTGTGAGGTTTGGTGTTAGCAGTGTGAGGTGGGGGTGTGGTGTGGGGAGGTGAGGTGTGGTGTGAGGTGGGGTGTGTTGAAGGTGGGGGTGTCTGGAGGTGGGGAGTGGTGTGTGAGGTGGGGGTGTGGTGTGAGGGTGAGGTGTGGGGTGTGGTGTGGTGGGGGTGTGGTGTGGGGTGGGGTGTGGTGGCAGGAGGTGGGGGTGCTGTGAGGTGGAATGTGGTGTGAGGGGTGTGGTGTGGGGAGGTGGGGGTGTGGTGTGAGGTGTGGTGTGGGGTGGGGTGCGGGGTGTGGTGTGGGAGGTGGTGTGGTGTGGGGTGGGGGTGTGGTGTAGAGGTGGGGTGCTGGGGGTGGGAGTGTGGTTGAAGGTGAGGTGGTGGGGGTGGAGTGGTGTGGTGTGAAGGGGTGTGGTGCAGAAGGGTGGGGTGTGTGTGGGGGTGGGGCGTGGTGTGAGGGGGTGGGGTGTGTGGTGTGGGGTGCGGTGGGGGTGTGGTGTGGGGGGTAGAGTGTGGTGGAGGTGAGTGTGTTTGAGGTGGGAATTAATGGTGTGAGGAGGTGGGGAGTGTGTGGTGAGAGGTGGGGGTGGTGTGAGTGGGGGTGTTGTGTGTGGCAGGGGGTGTGGTGTGTGAGGGGTGGGGGTGTTGGGAGGTGGGGGTGTGTGAGGAGGTGAGGTGTGGTGTGAGGAATTCAGAATTAATGATTGTGAGGGTGGTGTGAATTGTGAAGTGAGGGTGGCTTGTTGAGGAGCAATTTGGGGAGAGAGGAAAGCAGCAACATAATAGATCATCGTCACTACGTCACAGCATTACCAGTGCCGTTCTGGCACCTGATTACCAACTGGATCGTGCTGTCCTTCCGTCACCATTAGATCCTCTGTTTCCTTAGTGACATAAGCACCGTTGCCCGTGCATTGAATCATCTGTTAACACTCGTGTGTGTACATAAATTTTGCGTCTTAGTCTATCTGTGCATGGTAACATCTTTGAACACTCAAATGTGATCATCTCTGTATGGTAGTGTCATACAAACACATAAAATCATACATTAAAATATCTGTACTTGTGACATGCATCTAACAAGTGCCCCCTCCCCGTCATGATAAATCCTATCTACGCCGTGAGAAAACATGGCATAGTTACCCCCTCCACGTCACCATTGGAAATCACTCTAACCTTTATGGTAACCCTTCTTATAAATTACCCCTACCCGTGCAATTAAAATATATAACATAGTAACCATATACACATAAACCCCACGTCTTATTCTAATCCTGCTTACCCCTTAGTAAACCATCATACTGCTTACCTCCGTCACCATTAAATCATACCTTTAGTAACTATCATACCCTGCGTTGCCCCCCTCCGTCACATTAGATATCTCACTTGGTAACCATCATGTACCTGCATTACCCCTCCGTCACCATTAAATCCTCTGTACCCCTTAGTAACCATCATGAATTTCTGCCTCCCCCGTCTAATTAAATTCTCTCTTAGTAACCATCATACCCTGCGTTACCTCCCCGCCCCCGTCACCATTAAATCCTCTGTACTCTTAGTAACCATCATACCCTGCGTTACCTCCGTCACCATTAAACTCTCTACTCTTAGTAACCATCATATTTCTGCGTTACCCTCCGTCACCATTAAATCCTCTGTACCCCTTAGTAACCATCATACCCTGCGTTACTCTCCCCGTCACTATTAAATTCTCTGTACCCTTAGTAACCATCATACCCTGCGTTACCCCCGTCACCATTAAATCCTTTTGTTTTGGTTGGTTTCTCTGTACCTTAGTAACCATCATGTCTTGCGTTACTCCCCTCCGTCACCTTTTTGTTTTGGTTTCCGTCACCATTAAATCCTGTACCCTTAGTAACCATCATACCTTCGTTACCCCCGTCACCATTAAACTTTTCTACCCCTTAGTAATTTGTGTTGTTTTTGTTTTGTTTTGGTTTGTTTCTGTACTTAGTCATCCCTGGTTACCCCCCGTCACCATTAAATCCTCTGTAATTTTAGTAACCATCATGCCCTGGTTACCCCCTCCGGTCACTATTAAATTTTCTGTACCCCCTTAGTAACCATCATCCCTGCGTTACCCGTCACCATTAAATTCTGTTCTTAGTAAACTTAATTCTGCGTTACCTCCGTTTTTGTTTGTTGGTTCCTCCCCCGTCACCATTAAACTCTCTACCTCCTTAGTAACCATCATACCCTGCGTTACCTCCCCGTCACCATTAAATCCTCTGTACCTTAGTAACCATCATATTCTTGCGTTACCCCCTCCCCGTCACCATTAAATCCTCTGTACCCCTTAGTAACCATCATACCCCTGCGTTACCCCCGTCACCATTAAATCCTCTGTACCCCTTAGTAACCATCATACCCTGCGTTACCCCCGCCCCCGTCACCATTAAATCCTCTGTACCCCTTAGTAACCATCATACCCTGCGTTACCCTCCGTCACCATTAAATCCCTCTCACCCCTTAGTAACCATCATACCTGCGTTACCTCCGTCACCACCATTAAATCCTCTTACCCCCTTAGTAACCACATGCCCTGCGTTACCCCCCTCCCCGTCACCATTAAATCCTCTCTACCTCTTAGTAACCATCATACCCTGCGTTACCCCCCGTCACCATTAAATCTCTGTACCCCTTAGTAACCATCATATTGCGTTACCCCCGTCCCATTAAACTCTGTACCCCTTAGTAACCATCACTGGTCTCTCCGTCACCATTAAATCCTCTGTATCCTTAGTAACCATCACACCTGTGTATCCCCATGGCCACCATCTTGTGATTGCCATATAGTAAATAACAACATCAGTGTTAGAAACAACCTAAATATTTAAGTGGTCCACAAGTGGCCTGAAAGAGATGTTCTATGTCTCGGAACTTACAACAGTGAACACATTACTGTCAGTCACCTTCAACATCAACTCTGTACCTAAGAGTAATAGCTATTAACTCCAGTTATACATGTAGTACAAATTTTAAAAACATCATAATTCATTAAACAAATTACTTAAGCTTACTATTGCAGGTGAAAATAATAACAATAAATAAATACACAAATGAATAAACTAAATACAGGATCAGCCACAACCATTTAATCCCTCCACCATGGGACACAACTTTTAACATTTGGCTAACACGATTTTGTTCAACACAGAGACCCTCACACTCCATACTAATTAAGTTTTTATTCCTAGTTATTGTGTGTTAGGTTGGTTAGGTAGAGTATTGGTTCTAGGTGTATGATTTGTTAACGCTGAAGTTATGGTGGTATATTTAATATGTACTGTTAGGAGGTAAACATACTGGCCAAATTTCTTGAAATTCGATTCTTATTTCTTCGTTCTCGGTCAGAAAACGACTTTTCAATCACATGTTGTTGTAGCACCGTCCACATATGGCCGTTGCTCGGAACAAAACAATAACAAAGAGATGGCGGGTCGTCCGAAAGTTTTGCTATTTACATTTGTTTACGACTAGGCTGCTAAAATTAAGTACAGGTTGACCTCGCTAATCCGGGAAGCTTGGAACCAGACCGGTTCCGGATTAGCGAGAATTCAACTCATCGAAGCTGAGCTTAAAAAAAAGCAAAATAATGCATAAAATGTACTATTACTGGTACCAATACAACTTACATCAGCATACCTAGCTCAGGACCTCTTCTTTATGACAGTGTTAGTACTATGGCACATGTTTACTGTACTGTGACGCATGAATAAGTAGATTAGCAGAAATAGCAAAGAGAAAATTGTATATTATAGGCCTACTGATACTTGTCCCGAACTGTCGAAGCTGCTGGACTATCGGGTCCTGATTAGCGGGGTCCAACCTCGTAGTAAGCTGACTAATTTTACGAGGCAGAAAACTAAATTACGATTGTTTACTAGCATTTAATTCCCAATAAAAGTAGTGGAACAACACGTTTTCACCGCTACTATTTGAAATAAAACCTTGAGTCGGATTCACAGTCGCACAATAAACTGGTTACTTTCGCTAAACACCTGGTAACACTGACCATCCTCACCCAGACACTGACCATCTCCCCGCCTGGTAACACTGGCCATCCCCCTGCCTGGTAACACTGGCCATCCCACCTGCGTAACAATGACCATCCCCCACCTGGTAACACTGACCATCCCATCTGCGTAACACTGACCGTCCCCACCTGGTAACAAAGACCATCCCCCACCTGGTAACACTGACCATCCCCCACCCAGTGACACTGACCATCTCCTGCCTGGTAACACTGGCCATCCCCCTGCCTGGTGTAACACTTTGGCCATCCCCCACCTGGTAACAATGACCATCCCCACCTGGTAACACTGACCATCCCATCCGGCAACACTGACCGTCCCCCCACCTGGTAACAAAGACCATCCCCACCTGGTAACACTGACCATCTCCCCACCTGGTAACACTGACCATCCCCCACCTGGTAACACTGACCATCCCCCACCTGGACACTGACCATCCCCACCTGGTAACACTGGCCATCTCCCACCTTGTAACACTGACCATCCCCCCACCTGATAACAATGGCCATCCCCACCTGGGCATTTGACCATCCCCCACCTGGTAACACTGACCATCTCCCCACCTGGTAACACTGACCATCTCCCACCTGGTAACACTGACCATCTCCCACCTGGTAACACTGACCATCTCTCACCTGGTAACACTGACCATCTCCCCACTTGGTTGCAGTGGCCATCCTCCATCCAAACACACACTCACTCGACCAGTCCACTATCTATCTTATAATTTACAGATATATATCTTGGAGAAGAAGAGAAAATGGCTTATGTTGACGCTGGTAAGTCCAACTATACCGCCTCATATCCACAGAGGTCAGTCAACACACTTGACCCAAATACATGTCGCTCGTGGAATATTTTACAGTGTGTTAGTAATTCACATTTGATGGTTGTTTTAAATGTGACAACGGTGATTGTTGTGGACACAGCAATACTGTTTTTGATTACAGCCAGTTTTATATACGGTATATATGTACTTGTGAAGTCGACATTGTTGCTCAGTTGGTTGATGTGCGTATCATCAACACAGCCACTCAGGGTAACACGGCAACCTGGGGTAACACAGCCACCCTGGGGTAACACAGCAACCCTGGGGTAACACAGCCACCCTGGGGAAACTACAGCCACCCTGGGGGTAACATGGCAACCTGGATAACACAGCAACCCTGAACACAGCAACCCTGGGGGTAGCACAGCCACCCTGGGGTAACACAGCCACCCTGGGGTGCTGCACAGCCATCCCTGGGGTAACACGGCAAGCCTGGGGTAACACAGCCACCCTGGGGCCACAGCCCCTCAGTAGCCGGCAGCCCTGGGGCAACACAGCACCCTGGGGTAGCACAGCCACTGGGTTCATTCCCTGGGTAGCTCTGGCCACCTGGGGTGTCTGGCCCAACCCTGGGGTAACACAGCCACCCTGGGGGATAACACAGCAACCCTGAGGCCACAGCCCACCCTGGGGTGGCACAGCCCACCACCCCTGGGGTAACTTGCAGCCACCCTGGGTAACACAGCCACCCTGGGGGTAGCACAGCCACCCCTGGGTAACACAGCCACCGGGTAACACAGCCACCCTGGGGTAACACATCCCACCTGGGGCCAACACAGCCACTCAGGGGGTAACACGCAACCCTGCGTAACACAGTCACCCTGGGGTAACACAGCCACCCTGGGGGCCACCCCTGGGGTAACACAGCCATCCAGGGGTAACGGCAGCCCCAGTAACACAGTCACCCTGGGGTAACACAGCCACCCTGGGGTAACACAGCCACTCAGGGGTAACACAGCATTCTGGGGTAACACAGCCACCTGGGGAGTAACAGCCACCCTGGGTTAACACAGTCACTCTGGGGTAACACAGCCACCCCTGGGGTGATACAGCCACCCTGGAGTGCCACGCTACCCCTGGGGTAACACAGCCACCCTGGGGGTAACACAGCCACCCTGGGGAGTAAGCACACAGCCACCCCTGGGGTAACACAGCCACCCTGAGTGGCCCCAGCCACCCTGGGGTAAAAAAAAAAAAAAAAAAAAAAAAAAAAAAAAAATTTTTTTTTTTTTTTTTTTTTTTTTTTTTTTTTTTTTTTTTTTTTTTTTTTTTTTTTTTTTTTTTTTTTTTTTTTTTTTTTTTTTTTTTTTTTTTTTTTTTTTTTTTTTTTTTTTTTTTTTTTTTTTTTTTTTTTTTTTTTTTTTTTTTTTTTTTTTTTTTTTTTTTTTTTTTTTTTTTTTTTTTTTTTTTTTTTTTTTTTTTTTTTTTTTTTTTTTTTTTTTTTTTTTTTTTTTTTTTTTTTTTTTTTTTTTTTTTTTTTTTTTTTTTTTTTTTTTTTTTTTTTTTTTTTTTTTTTTTTTTTTTTTTTTTTTTTTTTTTTTTTTTTTTTTTTTTTTTTTTTTTTTTTTTTTTTTTTTTTTTTTTTTTTTTTTTTTTTTTTTTTTTTTTTTTTTTTTTTTTTTTTTTTTTTTTTTTTTTTTTTTTTTTTTTTTTTTTTTTTTTTTTTTTTTTTTTTTTTTTTTTTTTTTTTTTTTTTTTTTTTTTTTTTTTTTTTTTTTTTTTTTTTTTTTTTTTTTTTTTTTTTTTTTTTTTTTTTTTTTTTTTTTTTTTTTTTTTTTTTTTTTTTTTTTTTTTTTTTTTTTTTTTTTTTTTTTTTTTTTTTTTTTTTTTTTTTTTTTTTTTTTTTTTTTTTTTTTTTTTTTTTTTTTTTTTTTTTTTTTTTTTTTTTTTTTTTTTTTTTTTTTTTTTTTTTTTTTTTTTTTTTTTTTTTTTTTTTTTTTTTTTTTTTTTTTTTTTTTTTTTTTTTTTTTTTTTTTTTTTTTTTTTTTTTTTTTTTTTTTTTTTTTTTTTTTTTTTTTTTTTTTTTTTTTTTTTTTTTTTTTTTTTTTTTTTTTTTTTTTTTTTTTTTTTTTTTTTTTTTTTTTTTTTTTTTTTTTTTTTTTTTTTTTTTTTTTTTTTTTTTAC
>NW_024717218.1:0-3742 GCF_018991925.1 Homarus americanus | reverse complement strand
ACCATAAAAAATGGGAAATATCTACTTTCCGGTTGTTGATTTCTCCCGAAAGTAGATAGATTTTCTACTTTTCGGGAAAGTAGATTATCGACTTTTTCGGGGAAGTAGATTTTCGAATTTTGGGGGAATATTTACCTTGAATTTTATGCGATTATCATAGAAAACGTGATATTTGTATCATAAAAATGGGGAAATATCTTTTCCTTGAAAGTTATGTTAGATAACCAAATTTGCTGAAAATAGATTATCATAGAAACGAAATTTGTGTAATGAAATATTTACTTTGGAAAGTTGTTAGATGTTAACCAACTTTCCGGAAAATAGATTATCATAGAAAACAGGAAATTTGTATCATAAAAATGGGAATATCTACTTTCCGGGAAAGTTGTTTAGATAACCAAATTTGCCGAAAATAGATATCATAAAAAACGGGAAATTTGTATCATAAAAATGGAAATATCTACTTCCGAAAGTTGGTTAGATAACCAAATTTGCCGAAAACAGATTATCATAGAAAACGGGAAATTTGAATCATAAAAATTGGGAAATATCTACTTTCCGAAAGTTGGTTAGATAAACAACTTTCCGGAAAATAGATATCATAGAAAACAGGAAATTGTATCATAAAAATGGAAATATCTACTTTCCGAAAGTTGGTTATATTACTTCCGGAGTAGATAAATTTCCTCACTTTTCGGGAAAGTAGATTATCGATTCTTGGGAAGTAGATTGAACTTTTAAATATTACCTAATTTTTGCAATAGATTATCATAAAAACGTAAATTTGTATCATAAAAATATAAAATATCTACTTTCAGGGAAGGTTAGATAACCAATTTGCCGAAAATAGATTACATGAGAACGGAAATTTGTATCATAAAATGGGATCTACTCTCCGGGAAAGTTATTTGATAACCAACTTTCGAAAATAGATTATCATAGAAACGGGAAATTTGTATCATAAAATGAATATCTACCGAAAGTTGGTTAGATAACCTAACTTTCCGAAAATAGATTATCATAGAAAACGGAAATTTGTATCAAAAAAATAGGAAATATCTACTTTCCGGGAAAGTTGGTTATATACTTTTCCTGAAAAGTAGATAGATTTCTAAAAGTAGATTATCGACTTTTCGGGGAAGTAGATTTCGAATTTTAGGGAAATATTACCTAATTTTGAAGTAGATTATCATAGAAAACGTGAAATTTGTATAATAAAAAATGGAAATATCTACTTTCCAAAAGTTGAGTGATAAACCAAATTTCCCGAAAATAGATTATCATAGAAAACGGGAAATTTGTATCATAAAAAATGAGAAATATCCTCCTTCCGGGAAAGTTGGTTAGATAACCAAATTTGCCGAAAACAGATTATCATTGAAAAGGAAATTTGTATCATAAAAAATGGAAATATCTCCTTTCCGGGAAAGTTGAGGATAACCAAATTTGCCGAAAACAGATTATCATAGAAAAGGAAATTTGTATATAAAAAATAAATATCTACTTTCCCGAAAATAGATTATCATAGAAAAACGGGAAAATTTGTATCATAAAAAATGGGAAATATCTACTTTCCGGGAAAGTTGGTATGATAACCAAATTTTCCGAAAAATAGATTATCATAGAAAACAGGAAATTTGTATCATAAAAAATGGAAATATCTACTTTCCGGGAAAGTTGGTTAGATAACCAAATTTGCCGAAAACAGATATCATAGAAAACGAAATTTGTATCATAAAAATGGGAAATATCTATTTCAGGGAAAGTTGGTTAGATAACCAACTTTCCGAAAATAATATCATAGAAAACGGAAATTTGTATCATAAAAATGAAATATCTACTTTCCGAAAGTTATTATACTTTCCGAAAAAAGTACATAGATTTTCTACTTTTCGGGAAAGTAGATTATCGACTTTTCGGGAAGTAGATTTTCGAATTTTGGGGAAATATTACCTAATTTTGCGAAGTAGATTATCATAGAAAACGTGAAATTTGTATCATAAAAAATGGAAATATCTACTTTCCGGGAAAGTTGGTTAGATAACCGAATTTGCCGAAAATAGATTATCATAGAAAAGGGGAAATTTGTATCATAAAATGGGAATATCTACTTTCCGGGAAAGTTGGATAACCAAATTTGCCGAAACAGATTATCATAGAAAACGGAAATTTGTATCATAAAATGGGAATATTTATTTTCCGGGAAGTTGGTTAGATAACAACTTTCCCGAAAATAGATTATCATAGAAAACGGGAAATTTGTATCATAAAAAATGGGAAATATCTACTTTCCGGGAAAAGTTGGTTGGATAAACAAATATGCCGAAACAGATTATCATAGAAACAGGAAATTTGTATCATAAAAATGGGAAATATCTACTTTCCGGGAACGTTGGTGTAGATCAAACTTTCCGAAAATAGATTATCATAGAAAACGGGAAATTTGTATCATAAAAATGGGAAATATCTACTTTCGAAAGTTGGTTATATACTGAAAAGTAGATAGATTTTCTACTTTTCGGGAAAGTAGTATCGACTTTTTCGGAGAAGTAGATTTTCGAATTTGGGGAAATATTACCTAATTTTGCGAAGTAGATTATCATAGAAAACGTGAAATTTGTATCATAAAATGAAATATCTACTTTCCGGAAAGTTGGTTAGATACCAAATTTGCGAAAATAGATTATAGAAAACGGAAATTTTTTTCATAAAAATGGGAAATATCTACTTTCCGGAAAGTTGGTTAGATAACAAATTTTGCGAAAACAGATTATCATAGAAAACGTGAAATTTGTATCATAATAAATGGGAAATATCTACTTCCAAGTTGTTAGATAAACCAAATAAAATAGATATTACAGAAAACGGGAATTTGTATCATAAAAATGGGAAATATCTACTTTCCGGAAAGTTGGTTAGATAACCAATGCCGAAAACAGATTATCATAGAAACGGGAAATTTGTATCATAAAAATGGGAAATATCTGATTTCCGAAAGTTGGTTAGATAACCAACTTTCCGAAATAGATTATCATAGAAAACGGAAATTTGTATCATAAAAAATGGGAAATATCTACTTTCCAAAGTTGGTTATATACTTTTCGAAAGTAGATAGATTTTCTACTTTTCGGGAAAGAAGATTATCGACTTTTCGGGAAGTAGATTTTCGAATTTTGGGAAATATTACCTAATTTTGCGAAGTAGATTATCATAGAAAACGAAATTTGTATCATTAAAAATGGGAAATATCTACTTTCCGAAAGTTGTTAGATAACCAAATTTGCCGAAAATGATTATCATAGAAAACGGAAATTTGTATCATAAAAATGGGAAATATCTACTTTCCGGGAAAGTTGGTTAGATAACCAAATTTTGCCGAAAACAGATTATCATAGAAAACGGAAATTTGTATCATAAAAATGGGAAATATCTACTTTCCAGAAAGTTGGTTAGATAACCAACTTTCCCGAAATAGATTATCATAGAAAACGGGAAATTTGTGTCAAAATGGGAAATATTCATCAGGAAAGTTGGTTATATACTTTCGAAAGTAGATAGATTTTTACTTTTCGGGAAAGTAGATTATCGACTTCGGGAAGTAGATTTTCGTTTTGGGGAAATATTACCTAATTTTGCGAAGTAGATTATCATAGAAAACGTGAAATTTGTATCATAAAATAATATCTACTTTCCGGGAAAGTTGGTAGATAACAAATTTGCCGAAAACAGATTATCATAGAGA